>NW_010555140.1:0-11307 GCF_000687285.1 Phaethon lepturus | reverse complement strand
TCCGAGGGGACTCCGTGCGGTGGCCGGGCCGGCTCAGAGCTCTGCAGATAGCAGTTCCTGCGGTCCGGGCAGGTGTGTGTGGGGGTGTCTCCCTCCCGGTGGCGAGGCATTTGGGCTGAAGTTTGTGAAGGGGAGCTTCCCTCGGATCCCTGCGTAGCTCTGTGAGGCGTTTCTGGTGGGTAGGCATTGCTGTCGGAGGGAGCTGGTGAAGGTGCGGGCGAATAAAGCAGCGGCAGGCATGGGGGCTGTATGTGTGATGCCCACGCGTGCTGCAGGCTGGAGGGGCTCTGTCCCACTCAAGAAGGATGAGTCGGATGGCTGACGCTGCAGGTCCAGGTGAATGGCAGCAACGTGGTGAGAGGATGAAGAGGCAAGGGTGGGATGGAGAAGTGGGCACCTCTTTTCTGCCAGCGGTGTGAGCTGGGGGTGAGAGTGTGGTTGGGCTGTCATGTTCCCAGGCAGAGGTGCCCCGAAAAACATTGCAGTCTGAACAGGGATAAGGTCTGCGGGAGAAAGCTGGAGACTCGCAATAGATCTGTAGAAATCCTTGTTGTGGCAAGAGGGGGAAGAAAGCCCCTGTGAAAGAGGCATGATAAAGTACGTAACTCTTGCAACTGTTGTAACCTAAAACTAGCAATGCTGCTGGAAGAAGGCGCATTTAGAAGCTTTGGCTAAGAATGAACTATCCCGGTTAAACAAACGCGTTGTTTCCTAATGCATGAAAGGTTGCTCAGAATAGACTTGGATGTTTCTTAACCCTGAAGAAACCCTCTCTAGCTTCTGCTGAGCTCTGACGGTTTTGGACTGTTATTCACAGTTTTTGTTACCGTGGAAGTCAAAGGAGCAAATCTTTCAGAACTCAAATTCCCCTTTTTGGTTCTTACAGCAATTCCAAGCAGCGTCTCGAGGCACAGGCTGCGTAGGAGGAAGCACTGACTATGGAGTCAGATAGGAAGGCCCTGCTGCTGTTTGCATGCCCCTCATCTGACAACACAAAAATGGCAGTCGTCCTTGAGGGCTGGCGGGTGCGATGTTGGGTGAATAGCAATCTGCCTGACATGAATTAACTTCAGGTGTGTAGTTTGGGTAGCAGCTGGTAGGTATGCTATGAAGTTTTTCCTGCTCAGGGCTATCACGGGGCCAAATTCAGCCGCTGTGGGTTGTGAAGGCCTCTGTGTGCACTTTGGCGTTACCACAGAGCTAGGTTCGGTGATCCTAAAAGGATGCAGCTTCCTGGGTGCCTGTCCTTGTATGTCTCTCTGTGACAATATTTGTGCCTGTCTCACCCTGCAGCAAAGCAAAACCAGTTCTGGGAGCTAAACCAGTAAGAAAATCAAGTCCTTCAGCAGAATTGGCTTTTTGGTGCTTTAGCTTTCAGGGCTGGTCACAGCAGAGTCACGGGAGTGTTGAGGAAGAGCCTGAGGAGAAAGGAAGTGAGGCCACTCGCTTTAACAACAGTTAAGCACTGCCTTGGTTTTGTCGTGTCATCAGTGGATACTTTGGCACGAGGTGCTTATGAGTAATTCTACTTCCATCTTACTTTTGTTGTGTTTGTTTGGTCATTAGTATAGAGACAAGCTTCTGTCTGCCCGGCGCAATTGCCATATAAAACCATACAGATGTGCTTGTTCCATATATAGAGGAGAGACCAGATGAGCCGCATATAGCGTTGGATATGTCTTGCCACCAGTTTGGATCAAGTTCCAGTATGTGATGGCAGGAGAGATTGGGGACGCCCCTCTTGTCTTTCCTGGCAGCCCCCCCAGTAAATCAGTGTAGCTGTACCATCATTTAGCACTGTAAGGGTTGTGCTTCCTGTGCTTGTTAAAAGCTTGTGCTCTGTCTGCTGGCTTTGAGATCCCTGTCTCTGCTCTCACCTGGGGTTGTTTTTCTTTTTCACACAGGCACTCCTGCCCAAACAAACACTTAACAACCCTCATGTTGCTGGGTTGTTCAGATTCCAAAACAGATTCACAAATCTTATTTTGGGTGGTGCTTTCACTTGGAAACAGGTGCTGTGTTAACAACTCAATTCTTTGCTTGTAACTCACTTTTTCACTTGTCTCTACTGGCTTTTACAATTATCTTAAACCAAGGTTGGGAACCCTGCCCAACAGTTTGAATGAGGTCTGGTGGAACTTCAGCTTCTGGCATTGTGAACCAACCGCTCCTCTGCGAGCGAGGGGTTAAGTACAATCATGTTAGTATTTAGATTTGTCTGTTAAAAGCAAAATGTTCACACTATGTTTTGTAAAATTGCACAAAACCTCCCATCTGTGCAAGATACAGGGATTAATATCTCCTGATCTTTAAGTATGTTCAGCCTTGCAGTGGCTTTGTCATATAGGAGAGTACTTCACAGGAGGAAGGTTGTGTTAGAGACAGAAAAACACCACCAGCACCACCAACCCCCGAGATCCTTGAAGAAATTTAAATTTCAACTTCACTATTATTTCAAGTCAGAAGTGAGATTTTATGCTTTACTTTCCAGTGACCTATTTCTTGGCCCATAAGAAACCTGTTCCAGAGCAGCAAAATAAATTGAAGTTCCCTGAATTCATGTGTAGTGGTCTGCTGTTGGACCATCTTCCATCTCCAGCATGTCTCTGGATTTTAAAAACAAAGACAGCATCATCCAGATTAGGGGAAGGAAAACTCACTACGCGTTGGCCTATTAGGCTTTGAAGCATTTAATTGTTAGTATGCTCTGATACACTGTAATCTCCTCACTTGTTGATGCTGCTGGATGCCCAGTCACACAGGACTGACCTGTAGAAGAGGACAGTGTCGTCCGTGCCCTCGCTTGGTTTTGTGAGATCTGCTGTGAAGCCACTGCATGAGCTTGTCGGCAGCAGTAACGCTGGTGATTAACAGGGTTTGCTCACTTCCCATCCGGGCGTCGTTCGGACTTCCATATTCTCACAGTCTCCTCGTATGCGCACGTCCTTCCAAAGAGCTGCCCCTTTTCTAGCCAGGCTCCAGTATTTGCTTGAACTGTGAGAGTTAAGATAGTGTTTAGACTTAAATTGTATACACGGTTTCCAGCCTACAAATGTGCAGTAATAGGACACTACTATTTGAAAGCTGTTGGTGGCAAAGAGCTGTATCAGTTTGCTAGCTAATCTACTGCTAGCATCTGTCCCTTTTGTCTGTTTGTCCTTTCCAGCTGCTTTCTATAGCCAAATTCTGCCTTCTCTTTTATTTTAAATATTGATGAGGGGTTTGTGTGGTCTGTTTCTTGAACACTAAAAGCTGTGAGGTACAAAACCCGCTTCTTTCAGTTAAAGAAGACCCAAATGTTAAGCTCTACAAAAAAACATTGGGAAACTTTTCCTGACAGAGCGCCGAATAAGATGTTCCTGCACTAATTTGGGGGGAAGGAGAGATACCACTCTGACTATGCACTTGTAGCTGGGTTCCTGATTTTGACAGCCTTTCTCTAGCCTGGTCTGTCTGCAAATCCTCCTGCTCCCCTTTGCGCCCCCAGGGATCTTGGCATCGTTCCTCGCTCCACTGTACTCGTCGCATTGCTTGGTGCTCCCACCGGGTGAAACCCTTCACCCCCCGCATTCCCCAGGGGCCTTGGTTTGGCACAGTGGAGCCCAGCACGCTGACGCTATACGGTGTTACCCCAGCACTACACTGGGGAGCCACGGGGGGGCACTGGGGAATGACCCATACCAGCCCCTGTGAGCCGAGTGGGGCAGCCCTGGGGTGCAGTGGGCTCAGCTGGGAGCCCCACATGAGGCCCAGCCGCAGGGGTGAGGCAGCTCTGGAGTCAGCCTGTGGGGCAGGGTCTGGACTGATGTGGTAGAGGGCCAGACATAGGCATGGCTGCAACGTCAAGGGCAAGAGCCTCAGCTTGAAAGTCCTCTCCATGTTTCTCAGCTCCTTCTCGGTTCCCTGCCTGCAAGCCGGCTGCCTCGTACAGTGCTTTCCCCTCTTGAGCAATTCCACCTCCTGTCCTGCCTCACAGCTCAGGCTTTCCAGGCTGGTGATGTTTGCTGTCACCACCTCTCACTCCCAAAGCTCTCCCATGTGGCTGCTGCTCCCCGATGCCTCCCGTGCTGGGCCTAAGGGCCGTGGCAGGCTGGGGAGGAAGGTGTGGAGCAGAGCAACGTGGGGAAGGATATACCTGCAATGAGGCAGTGAAGGGGCTACAGTCCACTGTGAAGGAGGGATAGAGGTTAAAAAAAAGAAGAAAATGAGGGGTGTGCTTTGAATTCCACAGGCCTTTTTGAGTTGGGAGATGGGTTATAGCTCCCGGATCACCGGAGTGCTGTGCTCCACAGCCGGCGGTGCTGGCCAACTGTACAGTACCTGCTGCCGGGGGCTTCGTGGTACGTTCTGCTGTTGGGTCTGTCAGGCGCGAGTAAATGTCATCATTAATGAAATAGGCATAGAAATCTCAGGAAGACACCAGGCTGTAAAGTTTTACTCGTGCTTACAAAGCTTAACTAAGAAATAATCAAGATCACGTGAGATCCTTGCAAGGACACACGGAGTCCTATATTTCAGTAAAAAGTCTAAAGATCAGCGAAAGCTTTTCATAAAGTTAAGAGAAAAAAAATATTAATTTTCCTGGGGCTTTTTGGGTAACCTGAGGTGTGCCTGAGCGGGCGAGGGGTGGGGGGGTGAGGAGCAGATATCCACCAGAGGGCCCTCGCTCCCCACGCCCCACGCCTTGGTGGCCTCGCCGCAGAGGTGCTGCTCACCCCTGCTGAGCTCCCTGGGAGGCTTTGGGAAAGCTGCAAGTCAGAAATGGCCGCTTCCACTTCAGCCCTGTGTTCATCTGAGCATCAGCCTAGTATCAATATTAGAAATCGCTGCTTTTGATCCGGTAGCTTAACTCTCTGTGCGAATGCCGGGTGGAGCGTGAATAGCGTTGAATTTTAAAAGGAGCTCCTTCAGGGAGGTTACGTATGACCCTGATAGGCGGTGGCTTAGCTACCTGCAAATAGCCTGTTACGGTGAGGTGTGCGGGAGTGAACAGAATGAAATGCATTATCTCTTGGTGTTTCATACGTACAGTATTAGTACTGGGGGAAGCCTTAATAAACAAGAAACTTTAACTTGGATTCAGGTTGTGTAGAAAGTCAAGGCATCTTAAATGTGTTAACTATGGTTTGGAAAGGCCGCCGTGTTTCTCCCTTAGGCTGTGATCACGTGAATGGCTTTATACAAGCTGACCTGCATCTGCTTCCATACCACCTGTAGCACGGGGGCCGAACCGAAAAGCACAGCTCCAAACAGCAGTCCTCTGTCTACCTCTCTGCTGCAGTATTTCTAGAGACCACTCTTGACCATAACTCTCCACAGCACATAGTAACAGTTCAGAGTATCACTTCCTATTTACTGTTCTTCACAAAAGCTCTAAACTTAAAAGAGCGAAGGGATGAAAGCTGAAGGGACAGCGCAGAGCAGTGTTGTGTACGGTCTTTGGACTGAAAGACGCTGCACGCTTTGCTTTGACAATGTGCGTAGTCTGTAGACCTGTTGTTTTCCTAATTTGTTCTTGATTAAAGCTTTGCAAGCTTTAATTTTCCATTGTGCTTGAAAGGAAGGCAGTGCATATCTGTAGCTGCCTTGAAACACAGTAACTGGGAACTGATTTATGTAAACTTTCAGCGGCTTTTTTTGGTTATACTTAAGGGTGCCTTAACACCAAATGTATTTGATGGGAACTACGCCCACTGGTTATTCTAAATTCCCTTAGCTCTAGATTCAAGCTTAACATATTTAATTTTGGTGCACCAAATGTTACTGAAAAATCTACCTTGACAATTCTCCTTTGATACTAGTTCAAGAGACTTTAAGATTTTGTGTATTTTCTTGTGACTTATGTGTCCAGAGGCTTTTAGAGGAAAAGCTATAGGTGCACCCCAAAAAAACTTGTCATGGCTTTCTGAGGAAAAACAAAAGCAAGGGCCAAAAGCTGTTAGCAGAGAGGAATGGAATTATGGATTTGACCTTCCCCATGAAGCAGCAGCAAAAAGACTCTGGATAATTCCTAATGTTAACCTGGGAAAACATCCTGGACTCAATATTAGGGAGCATATTTAACAAAACATTTAAAACCAGTGCTTTACCTGAACCATGTAGAAATTCTCTTATATCACCTTCAGTGAATTGCAGCCCTGTCTGCATTGTGGAAACTCTTGAATAGCGTGCTCTGTGCCTTGCTGAGCCAACAGCATATTGCTTCAGCCATGGTTAACTAACCATCGGGGCTGAAATAAAGGGAGGTATCTGGCAGCATGTGAAGGTGGGATGGATGTTGTGATTGATGCTGGGATGTGGCACACCGTCCTGCACAGAAAGTACTATGCTAAAGGTACTTTAAAATAACGAACAAGTTTATTCCTTGGTGTGTTCACCACAGTAAATGAACTCAACATATCCGTCCCCTTGCCCCACGGGTAAGTGCAGCCTGGTTTCTGTGAGGGAGGACCTGGCTTTTGACTCTGGCTGCTGTGGTACCTGTTTGCCGCTAAGTCACCTCTGCGCTATCCCAGCAGTCTTGAAGCGCCTCTTTCTGAGAGGGCCAGGAAACTCCCTTGCGCAGAGCTTATTAATGTTTGCTTTGCTTTTTAGTCACAAAGCACCTCTAAGGTAAAAGCATGAGTGAATTTTAAGCAAACACAGCTGCATGTTTGCATTGGTGTGGTAGTCATTTCTGTGCTTGTGGTCATTTCCTCTTGTTTTATCTATTGAAATTACTAGATGGGACTTCAGTGGTGTGTCACTACCAGGCATCTCGTAGCTTCAGATGAGACTTCAGCAGACATGATAGGAAGAAATAGAGCTTTTGCTCTAGCCATAGAGGTGTTTGCACTGCCATGGAGGAGCCTGTGGCTTCCCTGGTGCTTTCACTGCTGTTGCTGGAATGGCTGTTGTAATCTGCTGCACCTATTTACTGCCTGAGATATTGCTCTCTTGTTCAGATGCTGAGTATCTTTAAAAGAAATCAAGTGGGACATTGCTATCTCCCCACTGCTCATAAGGGAGAAGGGTTGAGGGAGCAATAGTGCTCTCTTAACTACCTTCCTGCAGTTTTCCCAGGGTTTGTCCTTCAGTTGAGCTGTTCTCTGGGAGCTAAACCATCAGAAAAGCTTTGTATTTATTTTGTAGGTGGGTTTTTCTGCCTCAGATACCTGAGGGAGTCACCCTTTTGGTGGAAATTTATCTTTGGGTTGGTTTAGCTGCAACACAAAGCCTTATTTTCTGGAGAAGGATGTACAGGTGGGGTGGCAGTGCTGGGACGTTCTTACCTTCCTGCTTAAGTGGTAGAGAGTCATTTGGCATGTGCTAAGGAGACATTTAGGGTAAGCTGTTGACAGGTTTGAGCAAATTATAAAATGAATTCTCTGGAATTGTTGGCAAGTCCTTTGCATTGCAAGTAGGTAAATGATGACATATCATTTACAGTCACTAGTTTTCTTTGTTTAAAGAATTTCTAAAGAATTGTAGAGGGAATTTTTGGAAGTGGATGTTACCACAAAGAGAAAGAAATACATGAGTTGTTCAGGAAGTCAATAACCTTGACCATCTAATGTGTTTTATAACCAGTTTTGTTTGCACTAGATCTTGAAGAACCATTCACCAGCTGCTAATCCAACATCCACATCCAGATTTCACCCTTACAGCACCCCCCCCCCAAAAAAAAAAACAAAAAACCCCCACAAAACCAGAAGTCCCTGGCTCTTATTTAAACATTACAAGGTACTCTGTATTAGGTGTAACTGGCAGGGCTTGGGGAGCCAGCTGCTGCAGGGGTGACCTGTGTGGAAAGGGGCCATGAGCTGCCCTGTCCCTGTTCCAGCTGGTTCCACCCAGCTTCAAAACAGACAAAAACAGCTCATTGCACACCAAAATTGCAACCGGTCGGAGAAGCACGTGGTACCTCTACTCGAATGTATTTAAGAAAGTGTGATGGCTGCTAGGGACAGAAGTCGCATAAAGGAGACATGGGAGGAGGCACATGAGGAAACACAAGAGGGCACACATGTGAGGATGTAAAAAAGGAGACATGAGGAGTCACAAAAAAGGACATGAAAAGGTGACATGGGACATGCAAGAGAACAAGTAAAAGGAGACACAAAAGCAAAGATGTGAGGAGACACAGGAGGAGATGTGAGAGGAGATGGAAGAGGACATACGAAAGGAGATGTGAGGAGATACGTGAAGAGACATGTCTGGAGTAAAGGAGGGAGAGGTGGAGGAGACGTAGAAGTGGACATTGTTGGGTACATGGCTGGAAGGAGGAGCTTTGTGCTAGAGGAGGTACCTTTGAGGGACTGTGACCCATGCTGGGGCAGGGACACCCCTGAGGGTCTGTGGCAGACCCATGCCGGGACAGGGACACCCCTGAGAGACTGTGGCCCATGGAGAACCTGTGCCAGGGCAGGTACACACTGAGAAGAACACTGAGGGACTGCAGGCTGTGGAGGACCCATGCTGGAGGAGCAGTAAGAAGCAAGGAGCAGTGGGGGGAAAGCGAGATGCAAGGAGCAGATAAAAGAAACCATTATGCACTGACCCATAGCCTCCTGTGCTGCCTGTTGCCTCACTGAAGGAATTGGGACAGACTGAGTGTAACACACAGTGAAAACAAGGGAAGTTGAGACTAGGAAGGGGGGAGGAGAGGTGGTCTGAAGATGAGCTTGGGGAAAGAGGAGGAAAGGTGTTTCCAAAAGTATTTGTTTAATTGTTGTTTCGTTGTCTTTTTTTTTTGCTCAGTACCTGAATTGGTAATTAAAAGTTTATGTTAATTTGTAATAAATTAAATTAAGTGAAACTCCCAAAGTCAAGAATGTTTTGCCTATGGCAGTATATTCATTCTGCTGGGATGTAAAGTAGTTTAGCAATGACATGTCCAAATAGTACAGACCCCAGGTTGACATAAACTGGGTAGAGTTTCCTCTCTCCATATGTGCTCCTGCATCATTGCATTGGTGCTTTAGCATTTTTCCAAGTTCTAGAGAAGGGCCAGCGCCAGTCAGTTGCAGGTGTTCAAAGGTCATTACCCATGAACAAGTTGTGTAGGCAAAAGCCATGGAATAGGTGCAGTTTTATTTGCAAACCCTTATATTCAAGGCTGTAAAAGATTCATTGTGGGACAGAGCTGGACTAAACTTTTGCTGTTGGTGTGCTGTTTCTGCAGACTGGAGTTGCATAGTCATCTCTCTTCCCCCACCCCCAAACTCTTTGCTGGTGCAGTACTACTAGCCTAGCAGTAATTATACCATGTACTCCAGGTGTAACATGGTTAAAAAAAAAAGTCTCACTCTCTCACTCTTCTTCCTTCCAAACATGAGTGGAATGATAAAGAAAAAAGGGAGGGAATGGAGAGAGGGGAGATGGCATGGTCTTGCCATTTCTTGCAACTATATGGAAAGAAAGTGTGTAGTACCCTCTTAGAATCTGAAGGAAAGCAGAGGGTACGGAGGGGAAGAGCAGCTCACTGCAACATGGCTGTTCCCGGCTGTGCCCGGTGTTACCAGCCAGATGATGTGTCATTGTCTACAGGTAGAGTAGAAACGCTCCAAAGCGGTCTCTCTGAGGGACTGAAGACGTGTTGAAAAATCATAGGATGATAAGGCTTTTGTTCATATGGAGGAAAAAAATTGAGAGATGAAAGAATCTCAGAGAAGACTCTTCTTTTTTTCAATTGGAGAATGATTAATCTGAAATGGAAAAATTCTGTTATTAAAGCTGACCCGTAGCTATCTGTAGCAGGCATAATGTAGTTCTCTCTTACATTCTGTACATTTTTAGTCTCACAAAACTTTTGTTTTTACAATTGGATTGTATTGATTTTATTTCTTTTAAATTATGCAAACCGTTACCAAAAGGGAAATGAGATTAAAGCAGAGAAGACACTAAAATGTTTTGCATCTTCCAGACAATTTTTTTTTTTCCTTTAGAGAATACATTCCTTGTGAAACCTTGCTGGTTTTTTCTTTATTAAGAGCCTGGCATCACTTTGACTCTGCAGGCTTTGAGGAAGGCGTTGGCACATTGATGACAGTGCCCTTCAATTAGACTGTGCAATGACACACCTTATTTCAGACCATTAAAAACTGTTGGACTTTCTGGGAGATAAATTCAGCTCTACTCTTCCATCTGCGGCAACATATCTTTTTGGCTAAATCTGTACTTTGGACTTCAGAGATCTAAGCTTGGGGGCTGACCAGGACAGTCACACTAGGCTTGTAAAAGCAGAAATAGGACTGTGTCTCCCAGCTCAACTGCCCGACAGGGTATATAGGTGTCCCCTACACTGGAGATGGTCTGGGACCGTGGGTAGGATAGGTGGGAAAAGAGGACAACGTGTCTTTTAAAAACAACTGCTGTACTGAAGGCTTAACAGTTGTAACGTTTGATTCCTTTCACAAAGTCTGGCTTTAAATGGTGAAAGAAAAGAAAAACATTTATTTTTTTCCCCAGTGAAGGAAAGTGTTAAGTACTCTAGAGGCTTAAATATAAAATTAAGAGCATGGTCAGGAACATGTGCTGTGTGAAGTACCATAGTTTTGGTACTACCATGTCATGAGCTTTGTAGCAAATATGGGAACCAGGGTGGTTATTGAGGAATAAATGGAAGCAGAACAAGTACCATTCTGGGAGCTAAGAGCTCTTGACAGGAACATATGATAGCACTGGGGTTTTAGATGAGTTATCAGTTTTGGGGAAGGCTGGCAGGTGGTTCTCTGGGGAAATGAAATACCTCAGAAGCAGCTATCCCACCCACTGTCAGGTACCAGGATCATTAGTATGGCAGCAAACTGGAGCACAAAAGAGAATCTAAAATCCTAGTATCTGGGATTCTTCTTGTGCACGTCTAATTTGAAAATAACGGACTGATGAAGATAAAATGGAATAAATACTGTATTTCCTTACAAGTGGCAAACACAGTATGCATCCAGGGAAGTAAGGGTCAGCCTTGGTTTGTAATAAATGGAGAGGCTTGACCATATTTTGTTTTTGAAGGAGAGTAATCTTTGCTAGAGGACAATATATCATACCAGATCCAACAGCCTGAGAGCAGTGAGACTGCTGCTGCACCATATCCAGACAGCAGCAAGGCTGAAGATGCATTCAGCAGGCACAGACACACAAAGCACACATATATACTACATATATGTGTACATATACATGGTTGGCCACACATATCAGAGGCAGACACTCAGGGCACCCATATGAACACAGGCAGCACCAACAGCCTCATCCTGCTTCCCCTCTCTGGCTGGACAAGATGGAAGTCTGTAACTGAGAATATACATAGACATATGTACAAGGTGGATC
>NW_010555139.1:0-2433 GCF_000687285.1 Phaethon lepturus | reverse complement strand
CCGCGGCAGCCGCGCTTCACAGCGGTGTTGCCGCTTTCCACAACGAGGGCCAGTGGAAAATGCGCTGACGCGACTGCTCCAGTGACGTCACTGCTTTCCTTGTGAGTCCGCAGCTCCTTCTGCCTTAATTGCCACGTATTTTATCTCGCTAAAGAAGAGTCTTTGTAAGTAATGATCCCTTTCATCTCTGCTCCTCTTGAAAAATACTTCTCTTTGGAAGACAATCTGATAAAGTAAATTGAGAAGTTATATGAACAGTAGGCTATTTTTTCCCCTTTGTCTAATTCTCAAGGATATTGGCTTTTTCTTCCTCCCTGACTTCACCAGCTCACAGGAGCTATTGATAAAGTGAAATGGTTCTGCATGTGGTATTAGAAACAAGGGAACTAAAATTATAAACGGGCAACTTACTTAAACAAGTGTGTTATAAAGATGCTATTGTATTGAAACAGGAAGGGGGGAGGTAATTTCCCCGTTTGATACTTTATTAATGGCTGGTTGGCAAGTATAACCACAGGCTTTTAGCTTCAGATAGGTATGTCTGGCCACATAACGTCTGGTTGAGGTCTCACTCATCACACATGAACTGGGAGGCCACTGTACCCAGGGCTTCGCAGCGGAAGTGGGGGGACACTGGAGCTTGAGATGACCTTTTGCTTACGGTCCGTTGCGCTTTCTGATGAAAACGGAGAATAAGCAAAACCAAATTCACCAGAAATGTTTGCTCGGAGCTTTGTTGCCGAGGGGGAGAGCTCAGGCCTGTGGCTTTGTGTCAGCGTGGGCTGTGCTGGAGCTGCGTCCGCTGCTTCTGAGCGCTGCTGGCATCTGGCCAGATGTGCTGAGCTGGGGGTCAGTCGGCCATTGCCTTCTGAAGCGGAGATAGTCTCCTTCCTCTGAAAGTGTGATCTGATTAATAACAGGGGTTTAAAAACGTGTGCTTAATCACAGCTCTGTGCGATTTCTGATTTTCCCGTCGTCAGTGAGCTCGCGGATCTACAAGGCAGTTTCACGGCTTTGGGCAGAGGAGGGCCCAGGAGTGCGGGTGCAGTGGGGGGGTCTGCGGGGACAGGAACCACGAGGTGCTGGAAGAGCCTTTCCTTGGATGCTTGTCCCTGCGCAGGGATGACCTTCTCCTGCTGCGCTGCAAAGCCCTGCGCTGGCTGGTCCAACCAGGGGTGCTGAGCCGGGCGGGGGGAGCGTCCCTCGGGGTCCTCTCATCCACGGCCATTTCTGCCTGGGGGAGAGGATGGTGATGATGACAGATTTGAGGGTGAGTACACTGGGCCACAGCTGTGTTTGGCTGTGTTCAGCTTGTCCCAATTCCTCCAGCCCGGCTTGTCCTCCTCAAACACCAATCCTGGCTCCTGCTGTACCCTCTGCAGCACAGATCTGCCCCTTGTCCCTCATGGCTCCCACCGCTGGCCCCCCAAACCCACCACAACACTCGCACCCCCTCTGCACTCTCGTCGTCTCGTGCTGTGTTGGTGGAGGTGTGCTGCAGCTCAAAGGAAGAGGTAGAAACTGGAATTTCGTTTAAAAGTGTGGATTCTGCAGAATTATGGCGTCCCTGCAGAGCTGGCTCCCCGCCTGGCCCAGCCAGCCTGGGTGCTGGATGTGCCCGGGCTCCTCTCATCCTTCTTGGCGCTGGGGCGTCCACTCCTTCCTTTCCTCTTGACAGGAAGACTAAAATTTAAGTGTTCGAATTTGGAGCTCACAACCCTGCCAGAGGAGCTGTGGTTTGCAACACACAGGAAGTTTCATTATTTTCTGGACAGTTTAATTTACTAACAGAATTTGCAGTTATTTCAGTACTTTGATCAAGATGGATTACTCTGCATGCATTGCTCCATTTGTGGTGACATACCTGTCTCCAGCCAACAAGGATACCGCTGGCACGAGGAAGACCCACGCGGGCAGCTCACACCATCCCAGGGATTTCGCACATCCCGTAGTCTACGTGATTTCACTAGGATTTTCTTTGGGGTGTTATTATTACTAATGCTATTATTATGAAAGATACTTCCCGAGGACAGAAAAATACTAGCTCAGCTGTTCAGCTAAGCAGCTCTTTAATTTCTTTCTTCCCTGAAAATAGGCTCCCCAGAGCCTTTCTGGAATAGATCTGAATTTTCTACTTGGCACGTCCTCCTGAGGCACAAACGCTGAGGGCTGCGCTGATTCACCCTGTGCAAAGGCGGGCACGGCGTTTCCCTTCCCAGTGCTCTGCCCCAGCACTGGCTGCAGCGTGAGGATCGTGGGCCAGCTCTAGGACACACGAGATTAAGTTTTGTTTCTCTGTTTGCCTCCAGCTCCCTCACTTATGGCTGAGGCTCAGCGAGACACCGTGTGGGGTCCCCAGCCCCCCTCACCTTGCCGTCGGCTGGCCGGGGAAGGACGAGAGGTGCAGGCAGGGGCCGGCGCCGTGTTCTGCCC
>NW_010555138.1:13315-16115 GCF_000687285.1 Phaethon lepturus | reverse complement strand
GGCAGGCTGGCCCCCAACGCCACGTCTCCCCTGCTTCCAAGGTTACAAACCTGGAATCGTGTGTTCGAAAGGAAGTATCAGGAGTTGTGTCATGGTACACAGCCAGCACACATGCTGCAGAATCAGGGGTTGAAAAGGACATGCGACGTGCTCCCCTGTCGTTTAGTAAGTAATAAAGCGAAATACAGGCGGTATGCCAAAACTTACCCTGTCTTAGATGGACGTATCCTGTCAGTGTATCGACATGTGTTTGAAGAAAATTTAAGGAACAGTGAGGCTGTTATTAAAAGGTAATAAACCGTTTTTGTGGTGTTTTAAAAATGTTGCTACTTGTGAGATGATGTGAGAGTTACTTACGGGCGCTTTTAGGAACTGTTTAACATAGAAAGAATGCTAACTACAAAGTCCAGAGATTAAAAAATTTTTTAAAAAGTTGTTTTTTTACCTAACCATTTTGAAGCTTAAACTAGTTTCCTGGGTGCTCTTTGCTCGGGCAGCTTCTCAGCAGAGTGAATTTTAACAAGGATCAGCACTTAAAAATTTCAGCCCCCCAAAAAGAGGTGCCTAAATACTGACTGAAATGCTGACGCCTAGGTGCAGGCTGTATTTAAAATAGTGCCGTGTGACATTGACTTGTATATATTGCCACGAAGTATTTTTTTCTAGACCTTCATACAGTTTGTTTTGTGGTTGATTTTGCATGCAAAGATGTAAATGGTGACAAATCCCTCCTGAAAGGGTAGGTGACAGTCGTTGCAATTAATCGTGATTCACTGATAAAAGCAAGAAAATGTATTTTATGTGTTTGTCCTTAAAGACTAGATGGCAAAAAAGGCCTTTGTTCAGAGGAATGATACATGAGCTGCAAGCAAAGCTGTGGAAAACACACTGTGCCCTCCTGTGGTGGCATTTATGACATTATTAAAAATCCTTAGCTTTTTTCTCCTGAGGTTTTTCAACCTCTACAGTCTGCAGGAAGCTGCAGTAAGATAACAGTCTCGTGCATAAATAGTTATGTCAAACAGAATTTTATTTAAAGATGATGCATCTTGGCAAAAAGTAGTTTAAATAAATGAAGAATCTGGTTTATTTAAGACCAAAATTGTTTGAGATACCGCATTTGTTTACAGTTTAATTAACTTTATCTGTACTTGATGCTGCCCTGACAATAACATGGGTAGTCACTTCCTCTCATGATGATGGTAGTGATGCTGTCGTGTCCACTACTTTTAAAGTATATCTTCCATGCTGTAGAGTGTGCATTTTTCTAGATTTAGTAATTTATTCTACTTACCAGTTACTGATTTTTGTCAGATAAACTTGTTGAGGGGAACTGAGGGAGGAAGCCCTTGGCTGGATTCTTCCCTGGAGTGGTCGGAACATGGAGGTAAATGTCCATGCTGAATTCCGACTAGCAAATTACGATGGCTTTATTAATAGCTGCAAATTTATAGGCCAACATTGTTGCAGGGCAGTATCTCTCAGTCAGCTTTGGTCGCTGATGATCAGCCCCCAGTCTGTACTCCACTGGTGAGGTTGTTGGCAGAGATTAAGTGTGATCATATATTGTGAAATACGGTGTATATAGGCTATGATATGGACTTAATAACGACCACTAGCTATGAACATAACCTACAGATAGAATATTTATATTATTTCACTTTTTTGGGGGTCCTTATTAGCCAATTTTGAATAACAAAATGAAAATGCTTGCTTTAAATAACAAACCTTTGCTTTTTATTGCACTTTGTAAGAAACAATAATCCAAAAATGCGAATTCCTCTTCATTCTCATACTGTTGATATGAAAACTGTGCAATACAGTTAAGTACTATGTTAAATCTACCGAAACGTAACTTGTAAGTAAAGGTGGTTTTCATTAACTGAAACTTTGTTTTTTAAATCAGATACTCAGAATTGCTAGAGGTGGCCAGTAAAGGAGGGGGAGAAGATGCCATCTTGCGTCACACTCAGAGAAACAAGAAGCTGTTTGTTCGTGAACGCCTGAAGTTGCTACTTGATGATGAGTCTTTTCTTGAGCTGTCTCCACTGGCAGGCCTCAATATGCCGTATGGTGATGTCCCTGCTGCTGGGTGCCTTACTGGTAATTGCTAGCAAATGTAATATTGGATGTAATGGGAAATGAGGAGGTTCATTCGTTTCATTGCTCATATCTTTAAATATGATTCATATTGGATCTAAAGATAGATATGGGCTCAGGGTGTTGTTTTGAGCAGCCCATGTTGGAGATGCAGCCCAGAGGGAAGAAGGATTTTGAACCAACAGGATCCTTAACATAATTTGAGAGGTGCTGTTTGGGTGCAGTGATGAGTAAGTGATTGTAGGCAGCATACATTAGTTGTAGTCTGTGTGTGCTGCGCCCTTTCCTGTAGTAACCAGCCTTGCTCACTGAAGTTAAGGTGTTTGTTCTTGCCAGGAAAGGTTGCATGTAATCAGGTTTATGGAATATTTTAGTATCTTAAGAATGTGCTTTCCTGGGAAGGTGAACATCAGCTCTATCCAGTAGCAGCTCCCAGCAAGAAAGAGTTCAACCGCAGCTATATTATTCTGCAATTTTTGCTGGGAAGTCTGGGAGAAACCTTTAAAGAAAAAAGGTTCTTTAATTTCTTCTAGATTCAGTAATTTATTCTACTTACCAGCTACTGATTTTTGTCTCAAAAAATTTAGGAGGATATGTCAAATAAGCTGTTGTCTGTTAAAGGAAAAGGGGATCAGGTTACTGTGAGACACAGGAGCTGTGACATTTGTCATATTTTTCAAATTATAGACAAGTCTTTTCA
>NW_010555138.1:635-13284 GCF_000687285.1 Phaethon lepturus | reverse complement strand
GTTCCAGTTTAAAAAGTAACTAGAAGAATAGAGTATGAAATCCTATCTTTTGTCACAGATTGTTACATTTTTCATTTTTATATAGGTAATTTTTAATTGCCTTCCCTGTTATCTCAAGAGTTGGAAGTTAAACTATGTATTTTTTTTGTCTTATATTGTCGCCAGGAGTAAGTAAGTTTATTTCAGGTTCTGTCGTCTGTCATTCAGATTCTTTTTTTAAATGTCATTGGCTTTCAGCTTGTTATTCCAGAGAAGAGCTGTAAATTTCTTCCCTGGGTGGTATTTGCCACTTAATTTGCAGCTTCTTGGTATAGCTTTACCGAAAGAACATCCTAGCTATAAGGCAGCCTCCTTGTTTTCTCTACGGTATTTTAGAGAGTCCCGAAAAATACCTCTGGTGCCTGTTACAGGAATTGGCAAAGTCTGTGGGGTCTGGTGTGTCTTCATAGCAAATGATGCAACTGTAAAAGGAGGAACTATTTATCCCATTGGAGTGAAGAAACAATTAAGAGCTCAAGAAATAGCGATGCAGAACAGACTGTTATCTGTGCACCTTGTTGACAGTGGGGGAGCATTCCTACCACTACAGGTAATATTGGAACCACATAGAAGAAAGTACCTATGTTTACCTTAATCATATTAATTTTTAGCAATAAACCTCAGATTTGTGTTGTGTTTTCTTGGCCGTCTAGACTTTTATTGCCTGTTATATTTAAACTGAGTTTTGTCCACAAATCGGAGTCTAGGAGATGATTTGAAGATCTGTAACAGCAGTGATCGCTTTGGCTAATCTTGCATCTAGCATCTAATCAAAGTTCAGAAACTTGAATGTCAGCGGGGGGCCAAAGTGCCGACCAAGCATGGGTATTCCTTAGTGTGCTTTGGTGTCTTCAATAAATTAGTACGTTGTTGGAGGTTTCTGTTTTCAACTTCAGAATCTGTAATTTTTATTGTAATGGTTGTGATAGGAACGCAGTAACCATGGCCTTTAAAAATGTAGTTTTTAAAATTCTTACTGTAAAAGGAGAGTTTGCAGGTGTTACTTTCCAATGTACAGAGCTCATATTATCAGAGACTATAGCTGTTCCCTCTCCAGACTGAAAGCAAACACATAGAAAAAGTGTCTGCCTGACTTAAGGAATTGTGTTGAAAACTAAGTAGAAAGGGAAACTGTGCTGAATTTCATTACTATTTCACATATAAAGTACAAACATAAGCTTCCCCTTCTCCATGTTTACAGTGTCAGTTTGTGTAGTATAAATTGGTTTGACAAAAAACATGAAACTTACCCCTGCTTTTTGCAATGCGCGGGTATTTTTGTGGGAATGCACGATGTATGAGCGGAACAAACACCATAGCGAATACTGTATATGGAAGTTTTGGGTATGATTGTTAGCGGTGACCTTCCAGGAGTCGGTTACAGTGCATTCGTGAATGAATGGAGTGAAGAGGAAGCGGTGGCTTTTGTAGTTAATACTGTAACTCATTTTGTCTTTTCTCTGTAATGTCAGTCAGAGCTGTTTCCTGACAAGTCACACGGTGGCAGAGTTTTCTACAATGAAGCAATAATGTCTGCCATGAGAATCCCTCAGGTACAGTGTCCTTTGGAGTACAAGTAAGTGTAGTATATGTGAAAACAGAGTTCTGAAAAAAGTTTTGTTCTAATACAGATTCTAGGAACAACTCTCAAAGATGCAAAAAAATTCCTATTTCTGTTTGTGGGGAAGGGAGATTCAAATTAATACCTCACATAACAGAGTACTTCAGCCTTAAGGGTCTTGTAAGCATTTGCCGACTGATCATGATGGAAAGGCATCAAATCACTGGCTTATTTCAGAGTAAACATAGAACTCTCTCAAAAACAGCATTGTTGTTCATGCTGGTATTTCTATCTCTAGTTCATTGTTCCCAAAGCTGCGATTTAGTGTCTGGAACGTTTCTGAAGTAAACTCAGTGGTTTTGCCTGTCCATTCTCTTCTATCCAGCATCTTGATTTGTTTTGGGTTTGTCCTTCAGGTGGCAGTGGTGTGTGGCTCCTGTGTAGCTGGAGGTGCCTATGTTCCAACCATGGCAGAAGAAGCTGTCATCATAGATAAAATTGGTACACTGTTCCTTGCTGGCCCACCTCTGGTAAGAGCTGCTACAGGAGAATATGTCTCTCCAGAGGACCTAGGAGGAGCTAAACTTCACTCTAGGTACGTGAAAAAAGTCTAAAAAATAGTAGAGAATTCAGTATACCTCGCTTTAAGGAAACTGTCGTTCTATCTTAAATTGATGTGACTGAAGCTACTCCAGTGACAGGATACAATATGGTCCTTAAGGACTAGAAAACATACGGTGAAAAAAAATGATAGAAATGATACATGAATTATTACAAAGGTCAGTGGTATTCAGATATATATGTGGGAGTGTCATGAGGCTAGCTATAACTCTTTGAAATGAAAAAAGTAATATGGCATTGTAATTTTCAGCTTTACTGGTGTCCACGGGAACTTTCCACTGCGTATATACACATAGACACACACGCACACACTCTGATAGAAATCTCACATAAGTAGAGAAGTCAGGATCAGGGCCAAATGTAGAATCTATTATTACACTGCTTGCTTTCCTTCTCAGGTACAGGTTTTTTGTTAGATCACCCAAATGGAAGTAAAATTAAGTGATGTTATAAGGTGAAGCAGGGACTGGTGAGGTTTTGGTTCCCCATTTTTCCACCTACTTTCTGAACAACTTCAGGCAAGTCAGTTCCTCTGTGCCTCAGAGGGACCAGCTATAGAAGAGGAATGTGATCACTTCTTTTCCAAATGTAAACATTATCAGAATACATATATTAAAAAAAGAGTTGTGAGTGTTTGAATACTGTGATGATGGGGAAAATGCATAAGAAATTATTTTTTCTTCCCTGAACTGATGAGTGGAGAGGTGTATGACTTCTTTCCATTTGTCGTGTCTGCTTCTGAAGACACTAGACTAACTCACTGCACAGAAGCATCTGAATGCTTGTAAGCAAAGAAGAAAAATGGAAAGCCTGCCTGTCTCTGCTTTTAACAAAGGCCTCATAGCAGGAGATGAACAAACAGGAAATAAACCTGATAGTAGCTATTTTTTTAATGGTGTTTTTCAATGTGAGAAAATTCTGTAGTTGTCAAAATAGTTACTCCGTTCTAGATACAGGAAAAGGTTGGCTTTGCTGCTTTGTTCTTGGCATTCTGTGCTGCATGTATGGTAACCAGACCCCATACCTTTCTCACAAAAACAAATACTAGTGTGACAGTCAGCTGTGTTATGTGTAATAAGTTACTGTCTTTATATCTGGGCTGGAAGTGCTTACTTTGAAATAATTTTTAGAGTTTGTTTTCCTTTTATTACATTGTTTGCAACAACATCATCATGAAAATAAGTTCAAAGGTCTTTCTTTAATACAGGTAAACACAAAAGTCACAGGTAAGAACTTCCTCTTCCTGTGAATTTGTTTTGAGGTTGGATTGCACAGAAATTCCACTTACTGCTTTCAACTCGTACAAGAAAATAATCACACAATATTTTCAGGGAGTTGGGAGGGTCACAGTACAGTTTAAGGTTTTTCCTTTAGTTTGTTTTTTCTACCAGAATTCAGATTTCGGAAATTCAATACTAATTAATGTTGCTCTCTCTCCTAGAGTCAGTGGCTGTAGTGACCATTTTGCATCTTCAGAAAAGGAAGCCTATGAATGTATTCGAAATGTTATCTCGACATTAAATTATGATCCTGTGCCAGAGGAGGTCATAGAGCATGACAGTCCTCTGTATAGTTCTGATGAGCTCTTGGGACTGGCACCGCAAGATTATAGGTGTACTCTTCCTGTGAAATTGGTAAGGTGACAGATACTGTATTCCTTCATCCTTTCAGTCTGCTCTATTTAGTAGCTCCAGATTAACAGGCAACAGGCTGTTCTCTCTTGGAGAATCCTGAAGTGTCTGAGATATTCTGTATTATTACCTGATCAGTTGCCAAACTGTCTTGAGTCTGCAACAAAGCAGAATGGCAAAAATTCTGTAGAATTATAGAAAATATTTAATCTGAAAACCTGCTAGAGGTAATTACAGATTATGCCAGCTGATCCCATGTTTTACATGCACTGTTGAGATGCTGTTATGTCAGTATGTCTTGTACTGTGTTGGCTGCCTTGAGATCTCGTGTGCACCCCTTTGGTGTCCTGTTTTCCCTCAAGTAAATACTCTATCTTGTAACCTAAATGCCTAATGAAAGTACTGACTGCAAAAACAACAAAGATCAAATTAAACTTGTTTGAGGCTGGGACAGATGCTAATACGGAAGCAGGGATACGGAGAGCTGCCCACGCTATTTACGGTGTTGTTCTAGAAGAGATTAAGTCTCCAAGGATGTGAATCCAGTATCTTTTTCAGGGGTAAATTTCTACAGTTACAGGGATTGACTGTAGAAAGCAGTGTAGCTTTGAAGGCAGCTTTTAAACTGTGTTTGAAAAAAGCATGAGCAATATGCAACTGAGTGTTTCTTACGCACACAAATTGTAACTGCACATGCTGGGTTTTTTTACAACATTTTAATGCACATGAACAACTGCTCTGTAACACTGAAAGAATTTCGGAGTTGAACTTTGGCTCAAAATACATGGCTGGTAACCAAATGCAAACACAAATTTGGTATTTTGTGCATATTGAGTATTTAGCAGAGTGTAGGACATAAAAAGGCCTTCTGTGCTCATTTAGGTTGACTTCTTGCATAATACAGGTCTCCTTACTATTTGAACAGAGCATATCTTTTAGCAGAAATATGCTATTTTCAGTTAAATTTCTGTAATAAAGACTGTATATTTCTGTGCAGATTCTGAGCCGTCTGATGGATGGAAGCAGATTCCAGGAATTCAAGGCTAATTATGGAACAACACTAGTAACAGGATTTGGCCATGTGGAAGGGTGAGGCTATAAGATTTCACTATCAAAATGTATGGACATACTTGTCTAAATAGCTTTCGTATCATTATCAGGTTCTACAGTATTCCAATAACAATGTTTATGAAGTTCTGAATCAGTCAAGAATTGGTAAAAAATGCTTCTAGAAAGCCTGATCTTCTGTCTCTGAGCTCTGAATTTACCATGGCTCAGGCCAATAGCAGCAGAGAGTCATTACAAATGAATGGTTTACATGAATTTGTGAAATGATTTGTTCACAAAATTTAGTAGCCAGACAGTTGGAACAATTGAAGTCTCAGCATAGTCCTTAAGAAATAAGAAAGAGCATCCTTAAAAGTGTTCCTTCCCAAACTGAGTCGAAAGCTATTATCTCTTCTCCCACGTGATGGAGATGGGATGATGCCCGTACAATAAAACCCTGCATAATTCAGATCAGACTGTAGTATTAACACATGCACGAAGTATACAACATTACAGTCAAATCATATTTTAAAAAAAAAAAGCTAGTAACATACATTTTTAGAGACTCTTTAGGTTGAAAGCATAAACTTTTCAGACTGACTGTTACATTGTATGTTACAGGAATTAGAGAGAGCCAAGAGTCCTGACACCTTGTACGTTGTCTTGCCGTGTAAACTGACAGGTCATCTATAGCTTTACCTGCACTCTGGGTATTAATCCATGTTAATACTTCCATGCTTTACGTATCAGGAGTGCTGTAAGACTTCTTGTTTGTTAGGTATGTGAGGGTCCTTGAATGAAATTATATGTGGGATTATATCCTTTTACATTCTGAATTTCCCTAGAAGGGCAGATCTCTGTGTCTGTACAGATATTTATGTTTCCATCCTTCAGAACATTATGAACTACATTTTCATAATTTCTGGGGTTCAAAAGTGAAAATGTTCATGTGTGTGTTTTGTAGGCACTTGGTGGGGATAGTGGCTAACAATGGAGAGCTGTCTCATGATGCTTCTCTCAAGGGTAGCCATTTCGTACAGCTGTGCAGTCAGCGGAGCATTCCCATCCTCTTTTTCCAAAATACTGCTCCACATACAGCAGAGCCAACAAGCATCTCTCAGGTATAGCATTTGTAGCTCAGTATGCTTAACTCAAGCAATTCCTAGTTCTCGTTTTGTTTAAGATTACATTTTGAAAACTGTTGCTAAGAAATTTATTTTTTTTAATAAACCACTCTTGATGTTTAAACAAGAAACTTCATGATTACTTTGTTCTTAAATCTTTCCATTAGCATTCTCGCTTTACTCTAATTTTAAGTAAGCTCCTATGCTTATCTAAAATGATACTGTCCAGCCGGCATGCAAGCTGTAAAACTTGGAATCTGTAGTGCTTTTTATATTGAAATACAGCCTATTGATTTCTTCTGATACCACTGTACTCCACAGAAAAATAGGTATTTTTCTTTTGGAAAAGTGAAGGCATTAAAGTACAGTGTGTTTTGTCCTCGGCTACGGAGAGCCTCATAGTAAAACCCGTATTAGGTTCTCTGAGCAGAGACTGTTTCTGCAGCCCCGTTCCTCCCAGCTGTCACCAGCGCTTACACCAAAGCCTGGCAGAATTCTGTGGTATCGGAGCTTTGCTAATGCCTGGGAGAGCTAGGGTTGCTCAGTATCGTAGATTTTTGTACGCTGGTTAGAATTGTTTTGCTGATTTACATTGTAAAATAAGTGCATAACGGGCTTTGGTAGTTAATGATGCTGTCTTACTGTTTTGGAAGAATTGGTCATACAAAATTGTAAAGAAAAAAATGTTTTAGAAATACATTGCAAGGTTGGCGGGAGTGGAGGGAATTAGAGACTTACACGATCTAAACATCTTTATTTTCATTTCAGGCAGAGGCTCACTCCAACAGATTAAAAGCCCAGGCCTCCATGATGGCTGCTGTTGCTTGTGCTGCTGTTCCCAAAATAACCATAGTAATCGGTGGCTGTTACGGGAGCGAAAGTTACGTTATGGTACGGGTGGCATAAATGTTAATGCATTTGGTAAAAGACTTTTTACACTTTACCAAGATTTCACAGCACTTCATTTTTAAAACAGTCAGCTGTTCTTACAGACATTTAACTCAACTTGTTATTCTAACTACTTTTAAAGTAAGAAATGCAAGATGTGATTACACAAAATTTGGTCTGCATCTAAGAACCTAGAACCAGTTCTAAAAAAAGGTTATCTGAAAACATCCCTACTTGGGAGCTAATCCTGTCTGTTTCTGAGCACATGCTGTTTGTTTACAGTGATCAAGGAGCACCTCTCCTTTAGTTGTGCTGCTGCGGTGCTGTTCACGCTGATAGTAAGTGCAGTAGGGCTCTTTGTTTGCTCAGAATTAAACATGTGAGTGCTTGGAGGAAAAAAGAAATAATAAAATAGCAATATTGAAGGCAGTGGGGCTTGTGACGGTTGCTGCTGCAGGGTGTCTCTACTGATCCAGGAGCTGTAGCTGTAAAGGAGCTGTATCCTTAATGCTTTACAAATCAAACTGTATTACATTCTGCCTTGAACTTGATTGCGTCATCCTACAGCCATCTTCTTGTGATGAATTTCAGTGAGTTTGTACTGTGCATTTCTTTTGTAGTGTGGGAGATCGTTCAGTCCAAACTTTCTGTTCTTGTGGCCTAATGCAAGAGTTGCTCTTGTGGATTCAAGACATTTCTACACAGTCTCGCAAGCTGGGGACAATGACTGTACAGGAGATGAATCAGAGCTAAAATATCTGAGAGAAAAGTAAGGACATTAAATATAAACCCTTGCAGTTGCACTGAGATTTAACTAGTTAAATTACTTACTTCTCTTCATCTTAGAGTTTACACATCCCAAAAAGATAAAGCAAACCTGAATCTAGTGAAAAAGATTTTAAATTTACGTGTAATTCTATGTCTGCTCTTGGGGTCTTCTCAAGGAAACATAAATGTAAAAACTTAAAAAAAACACCACTGAAAAAAACCAAGCCAAAACAAAAAACCTTCAACCCTTTTGGGGTTTTTTTTTTTGGTTTATGGTTTTGCCATACAACCCAAACCTGAGATATTCTACTGTATATTAATCTTCTGAATGTGGAGGATGGTCTGTACTGCAGAATGATCAGATCTGTTATGTATTATTTGCTGGATTCTAATTAATTTTAGCAGTAGTACTGCACATTCACTTGAGATTGAAGTATACGCTTTTTTCATCTATGATTTCGTTTTACTGGCCTGATGGTTTTTGTTACATTTCTGTTCTTTTAAGCTTGTTTAATACTCTGTCTTCTCCAGGCTAGAGGAAGAAAGCAGTGCATTTTACTCCTCTGCCAGACTCTGGGATGATGGTGTAATTCTACCTCAAAATACTAGAAAGGTAGGGTTTTTTTCCTTACATGTTCTTTATGGTACATTTTATGCTTGGATCTCAAAGGATCTTGTGGCAAATGTATATGCTTATGACTCGCTCAAGGTCAGCGGCTGATTCCCAGAACCGGGTGGTCTCCCACTTCTCACTCCATTTTCTGTGGCATTTAGCTTTGCAATTCTCATCTTTTCTCTCTGCCCCCCATTAGTCTATCCAGAAAGTGTCTGTTGAATTGTGGTTACTTGAGTACAGCATTTTCTCATTAATTGACTTTACCATTTGATTCTGTATCTGAATCCTTTCCTTTTTGGTCTTGCATAATCCCCCATATTTCACACTTTCAAGTTCAGGCTCTTCACCATTCACATTGTTTCCATTCCTTTGTCCTAGGGTGTTTCTTTTTGAGACTTTCTCTTCCTGCTTGTAAGTTGCTGCTTACATTTTGGATACCCCTCTGCCTCTATTTTTTTTTTTTTTTTAAAGTTGGCAGACACCCACTCCCTTAGATTCTTTCTGAAAACAGCCACCTTTGTTCTGTTTTTCCTTGTTACAGTGTTGGTTAGTAATACTTAAAATGTCCTTTGCACTTCTGAAGCTTGTTTATTTAAAGATCACAAATACAACCTGCTATCAATTAATCCTTCTAAATATGGTACATATTTATGGTACTATGTAGATGTTAAGTGTTTTCTGGGGAGTTCATGGGAACTTTGATAACGGGAGAGCACCAAAAAGTGTTTCCTCATACTAGACCCCAGAGACTACTCTAGATTCTCTCTAGGAATTACACGTGAAAAGAACATGTGATAGTTGAAGTGAGTCATTGTCACCAGGTCAGGTAATTTTCACCAGCACACCACAATTCATGTTTGTGTGTTTAGCTGGTTTTTTACAATACTGTTTTGCTACCTTATCCCGGCTGTTGCTAATGGATGTAATTTACATCTAGCTTTGTCTGAACTGACAGTGTGTGCTCCTTCAGATCCTTAATGTGCTTTTTTTTTAATAGGCTTTAAAAGACAGTGTGTGCTGCAGCAGCAGTGGCATATGCACTGTGAAATTAGAAAAACACTTACCAGGGTTTCCAACAAGGTTGCCAAAACTTTTTGCGTAAGGAAGGTGTCTATTATGTGCACCATATGATAAAAGTTAACAAAATCTTAGTGGAGAATTACCTTGCTTTTAAAGACCAAAACCAGTTCTGTATTTTCAGTCCCTGTTGTCACAAGACACCAAGAAAGATGACTTCTTAGAAGAAGATGGATGTGGAGGAGCAGGATGTTCTGCTAATTTTTGATATGCGATTGGGAATTTTAGGAGCATAGCTATGTAGTAACAGAAATGGATTATCACGTAATATATTTTCACTGGAGTTTTATAGCAAAGTAGCTTCCCAGTCTTCCAAAAGTAATTCTCTTGTCACCACAGTGAATTGTAAATAGTTTAGTTGTCTCTGTATGCAAGGCATAAACTTTGGGATCCTGAGGACAGCTCTTCCTTCACATTCCCTGCCCAGTGGTACCTGACACTGGCACCTATGTCCCCTGACACTACAGCTGACATTTAAGTATTCACTGTTTTGCAAAAAGTAAGAACAAGTGCATTACGGAATGAGTGCATAACTAGTAAAGTTTTACTAATTTTTTGTTGCAGAGGCTCATTGCATATGTTGCCTTTTGTTTTTAATTAGGTAATTGCACAGTGCTTAGAGATTATAGAACAGCAGAAGTACCAGATCGTATCTCCGTGTCAATATCCTGTCATCAGAATGTGACTGCAGCCATTTTCAAATAATCAGCCTTTTAAAGTTAGCACCATGTACTAGAAATCTTGAATGTAAATGATTTTCTAACTCTTTGATACCGTTAATAAAAATGTTAAACCATTGCAGACAAACAATCATGGCTTTTAAGTCTACTAGCAATAAGTTTGTATTTTGAACCATAGCCTTTTACATTAATTAAAAATTTATTTTGTGAGAAGGATGGATTAAGCTGAGGGCCTATAGCAGACTAAGGAAGCAAATTCATCCCAAGCCCTAATAATTACTTGATTTTTTTCATATTCATGTTTTAGTATGACATCCAGAACTCATGAAACTGCACTTTGATGAAGTGGGAAAGGGAAAACGTATAAGCTGGTGTGTGCAGTTTTCAGCCTTATTAGAGGGCAAAATACTGCCTGCCACACAGCCCTGGGCCTGCCAGTTCGGCTTTCCAAGGCACCTATGGAAAGGCTCCACTTGGATTCCTCTGAGGATGCTAAAGGAGTGACCAGGAAGTGATTTAAATCCGTAACGCTTCAGTATAGGTGAAAAATTACCTGCTCTGAGAAGAGGTAACAGAGCACAGAGACTGTTCTACTTAATGTTACCATGTGTACAGGTATTGGGTTTACACTGTGCTGTTTCACGCATTTTTAACTCTGCTACAGTTGCAAAATTTAATTTTGTAAAAACAAAAAACTCCTCCTCCCCAACTTGTGGTGTTTTCACTGTATAGTTCTCTAGCACTGTACATCTTGAAGTTATGCCCAGGGGTGTATTTGAAAACTACCTGGTTAAGTATTTTGAAGACTCATCAACAGAACTGAAATGCTCAATCTTAATTAAGTAGCCATACAAATAAAAAGTGATGTTGGAGCGATTTAGGTCATTCGAGCGCTTATCAACGGAGAGTGCACCCGTTCGGAGCTGGCAGAAAGCGACGCGTAGCGGGCAGCGGTCACGCTCTTTTGAAGAGTCCGTGGAAAGTGACGGGAATGTTCACCTCCACTTCAGCCTTGGCAACCTCGCTCATGTCTTTGGCGTTCAGGATCAGGAGGTAGGCGGGCTTCGGCCCCGCGCCCGGGCTGACCACGATGCTCAGCACAACCCCTAATGGGCGAGAAAAACAACAAGCCTGTCCCAGCTGGGCGCCTTCTGTGTCCTTCCCTTGGGCTGCTCAAGGTAAGAGTAGCCACTCGCACACAGGACACCAGAAAATCCCGGTATTACTGCACGAACATCAGTTCTGAGGTAGACGGAGACTATTTATCTATATCCCATACTATTTGGGTTCTTGCTGGCCTGGGGTGCTGTGGCACAGTAGCTCCTACAGAGTTTCTTTTTAAAACTGGAAAATGTTTTTATTCTGAAAAGCACCTATGAAAAGCTATCGCAGGGGCTGATGACAAACACCACTTCTACTGAAAGAAATATATCAAATTTGTCCATTAATTTTTGCAACATTATGAAGTACTTTATAAATTCATAATTCTGCTCTGAGGTTTACTGTGACAAGATGCCTGTTTCTGGATCCTGGCATCCCTGTGCAGAACAGACAGGGCGTCCTAGCTCTTAGGTTGGTTGTGCATTTGTGTAATTTCTGGGTCAAGTCGTTGCAGGAGAACAGGGGAACAACCAGACACCATTGTCTGTTACGGCATCAAATGCAGTCGTGGGCAAGATGAGAGAAAGGTGAGCCTGGAGCCCGGTGTTAACTTGGCCTTTGGAGCGTGCTTCTGCAGGGTCTTAGGTCCCGGGAAGTGACAGAGACTTAAATGTATTCCCAAAATGCACGTTGTCTACTTCAGTTAAGGAAAGCTTTTAAGCTTGTTCTTAAAACTTTTTCGTTTCAGAGGGACTTAAGCCCCTCTGTAAGCACTTCCCTGAACTGGGAACAGATAATAGGAAATTTTGCTCTGAATTATGAAATATCTTGGCTATGAAATACGAAACTCTCACTACAAACCAGTGAGAGTTGGCTCTTAAATTCAGCAGAACCAAGACTTCTCCCAGCTTCACGTAACCCTTCTCAGAGAAGAGGAATTCAGGGAATAAGTGGACACCCTCTCAGGCCGAGTGCTGCCACCCACCTTCAAAAGTAGGTGCAGGGCCAAGAAACACACACGGTGCTTGGCATGGGTGCAGCTGCGTGTCCTCGAGTGGCAAAGCCTAAACTCACCCCACTCCTGCACGAGGAGGATGGGTTAGGAATAGAAAACTTGCTTGGTTTAAGAGAGGTTTAGTTTTACAAAGTTCTGCCACCTGGAATTCTTTAAATATTGCAATTCCTATGGAAAAAGGCTGGGAAATGAGGGCAACAGATCATCTAAACCTGGAGGGTCTTTCTCCTTTTTTTCATTCAGTCTTAATTTTCCCACATGCTCCTCAGGAGCTTCCCACTGGTGTTAGAAGAGGCACATCTCATCCGGGAGCTGCCTGCGGGCTCTGCTCGTGCCCGCCCCCGGCACAGCCTTGCAGGCAGCCCCTGGGGCCAGCAGACACAAGCTTTTCAAATCACGATGCCACTGACCAAAATAAAATCGTCATTACCATCATCTTCCTCCAGGGCATCTGGATGGGAAACAAAGATCGGCTCCGATG
>NW_010555138.1:0-604 GCF_000687285.1 Phaethon lepturus | reverse complement strand
GGGAAACAAAGACCGGCCCGGAGGGGTGGGGGCCCGCCCCCTGCCACACCCAGGTCTCCTTTGTTTTAACATTCAGCTTGCAAAGCTAAGGGTGGGGGGAAAAAAAACCCAAAAAAAACCATTTCAGAAATACTCTTTCTTGTCCTGAAACTGAAAGCTCAGGGAAAAGGTGTGCCTCACCCGTTGGTTGATAGTTACCCTGTCTGGGACAAAGTGATTCAGCCCCAGCCCGTACGCGTATGTGTAAGGTTTCCCACAGTATTTCTTGTAATTGATGTGTGGAAATTCAAAGGCTACAATAAAAGAAATACACATGCGTGAGGAGTAGCGGGACACGGAGCGCAGCGGGTACTCGCGGTGCTGCTGGCTGTGCTTCGGGGTCGTCGTCTTACCGTGGCGCGGCCCTGAGAAAATAACTTCTGGCTCCAGCCAGATGGTCTCGTCGCTGCGCAAGGTCGCCGTAGCCGTGGTGTAGGGCAGGGTGACCAAGTTCTTGCCCGTGTCAGACTGGAACAAAGAAAAATACCCAGGAGGAGCAGAGAAACAAATTTCTCAGTCTGTTTGCACAGACCCATTGCAAGCTGCGTTGAACGGCGACGCGCAG
>NW_010555137.1:0-809 GCF_000687285.1 Phaethon lepturus | reverse complement strand
CTCAAGTCTCCAGTAGCACTGGTACCGGTCGATCCAGGGTTGTCAGGAGCTAATTAGTTAGTCCTGTTCTTCTTCCTCACCCTGCTCAGGCATCTGCCTTCCTGATACAAAAAAACAGTGCCATTCTCCACCTCAGCTCCGCAAGAGGGCATGGTAGGGTTGAGGGGCGCTCAACCGCCAAACTCTTTGTTCAATGGCCAAGGCTTGCCAGGCAACTGAATTTTTGAGGTTGTAGAGTGGCCCAAGTGCAAGGTGAGGTTGGGGGCAAGGGGCGAATGCATCAGCACACTCAGGCACCAGTGGGACACAGACCTCTTGAAAATCATCACACAGGCACTGTGTGAAAATCACCACCAGGTTCAACGGGTGAGTCCATGTGCAGGTACAGCACCGATCCAGACACAAAACTGAGGGTGTCAGCTCATCCCTGGTGCCACACGCACTGTACCTTTTCCATCACCTCCTCTCGATGAATGGTTTCCCAGTCTTTTCCATTTCATCCCAGCTCAGACACCTACACACCACCTCAGGGCAGCCTGGGGACTGGCAACAGTAAAGGAACCAGCGTGAACTACTCTGACCCAGGTTGTGGCCTTGTTCCTGGGGTTGAGCACATGGGCCCAGGGCTGGTGAACGGGGCCATGGTGGGACCTGTGGGCAGTAGAGGTCTCCAGGTCCTCCCGCGGCCGATGCAAGCTGGGAGATACAGGTTCCTGCACCAGCAACATCCCTGGGCCTGGCCTGGGACTGCTCCTCTCCCTATCCCCATCCGCATTTTTATCCCCATCCCTATCCCTATCCCTATCCCT
>NW_010555136.1:650-2554 GCF_000687285.1 Phaethon lepturus | reverse complement strand
TTTCTCTCTTTCTCTCTCTCTTTCTTTCTTCTTTCAGCACAGCCTTTTGCTATTTATCACTTGAAGTTTGTTTCTGACAAAAGTTTTTCTGTTTTTTTTCAGGTTTGAAACGGTATTTTAGTTGGACTTCGCAGGAGGCAGTTTTGCAAGAAATCTTAGGAGCTGTATTCTCACTCTTGCTTTTTATGTCCCACTATGTAAGAGGCAGAACAATAAAAATGGAGAGGGAATTTTCTTCAGTGGGATATTTAGAACAAGAAACTAAATTGATGGCTTTGAATTGCCCCTGATAAGAATTCCTCCATCTCCTGATATTTACATGGTGAGGTGGCATCTTAGTGGCAGCTGTGACTAGTCAGTAGGAATATCTTCCCCTCCCCATCCCTTTGCTGCAACCCAGAATGTAATTTTTGTTTCAGGTTTTATGCAATGTTCTCCAGTTGTGGGGTTTTTTTTCCTTTCTTCTTCTATACCTTCTAAGGAGCTCTAACGGTTTCTCTCCCCATATTTTCATTTATTCTGATTTATTTACTTTCTCATTTTTCTCTCTGCAGCTTTTCCAGAATCTAGCAAGCTTTGAGATCATACAATGGAAAAATTCTGAAAGAAAGGAATGAACCCAAAAAGCTGAAAACTTCAGCTGTTTTCACTTCATTGTGAAGTGACATATCCTTTGTCAACACCCCAGCCAGGAAACACGGTAGTGAAGGAAGATTAAAGAGGGGAAGTATGGGCAAGCAGAGCAGAGCTATTTATTATCTGAGTGTCGAGTCTATCTCCACTACTAGACTAAATGAAACCTTCGATACTTTTTTTAGGTTGATCTCCATTACAATGGACCCAATGGTGAAACGGAAGGGTTGTGAGTGTGGTGGTAGTATATTTGCCTGCCCAAGTTTCCTTCCTTGCCTAGTTTGATCAGGAGGGAGGCGGTGGAAGAGGAGACGAGCAGAAGAGGGAAGGAGCCCAGTGAGCTATGGAGGAGATGGAGCAATGGTCAGAGAGCAGAGGGAGAGGCAGGTGCAGGGTTGTGGCAGTGGGGCTCAGAGAGAGGTACCACCAGGAGGCAGCTCGCCGGGGCTGCAGGAAGGGCTCAGGGACTCCCTTCCTCCTCATGCATCCCCTGAGACTCTTGCCTTTGTCTTTCTTTTTCCCTCCTTATTTTTAACACATAGTTTTTTTAATTGCAGTTTTCTTAGAGTTGAGCAAAACTGATGAGAAATGTAACCCTTTGGCTTCTTAGGGTTAGGCTGTATTTTTGTAACCTTGCAACCATTTTTATTGTCTGAGATTTTAAATATAATTTATTTTCCAGCTAAAATTGGATTATTGATTTTCACAATACACTGAAATTCAGAGAAAACTCACCCAAGCAGGTGAACTTGAGGTGGACCCACAAGCGCCTTTCCAAGTCACCACGACTTAAGCAGGTGTTTACACCGCAGGACTCATTTTGCACAGCGGTGTCTCCAAGTCATTGCATCTCCATTGTACCAGATACTGTAAAATACAGGGGAAGTAGAAGACCATCCCTATGCAAAAACGTTTTACAGACAACTTCTACGGCACGTGCAGCAGGCCTGAAGTCAGCGCTGCGTGTAAAACAGCTGCGAGCGAGGTAGAGCCTGTTGGACCCATTGGCCACAGCTTATTGTTCTGTTTTGTTCTTTGCACAAAATACCTTCCCTGCACCTCACTGCACGACAGTTCATCTCACAGTGAGTATTCCTGCACAGTGGTTATGTCTCATAAGCCAGCTTGGAGCCGTATCCCACAGGAGGGAATGTTTTTCATTGTTTTCTGCACTGCTCTTCTGCTCTTGATTGGAACAAGCTGCTGTCCCTGGGGTAATGCTTGGGCCACTGCCCATCGCTGTGAGTGATGTCAACACATTTTTGAATGTG
>NW_010555136.1:0-619 GCF_000687285.1 Phaethon lepturus | reverse complement strand
ACTCTTTCCAAACAGGTTTCAGAAAAACTCCTCACACTATATTGTGATTTGTTTGGTAGATGTTCCCTCTCCCTTGCCCGCCCTTGCTATTGGAGGGAGTGAGTGAATTTTTTTGTAATTTAAACAAGCAAACTATGTAAATTATTGCCTGCTGACCCCAATTAAGGCTTACAGCTGTTTGGAAGACCAGACAGTGCACTCCCTTCTCCTTAGTCAATAGCAACAAGTAGATGAAAATTTGAATGAAAGTCTAGTTTTCCACTTCAAATGAAGGGCGGGTCTGGGTGGAGGGAGGCAGGAGAGATGTATATGCCGCTCCTCCTTCTGATAGCGCAAGTCCAAGGTATTGCCGGAGTTGAGGGGCTGCAAATTTCACCTTGGGAATTAAATCACTGAATGAAAAAAGGGTAGTTTGGCCCACACTGTGGGAAGATCGAGGAGGCCGGAGACCAGGCTCTCATTCGTGTTTAACACGACCCTTTGAGCCACTGGTTGATTTGCTGAGCTTTTACCTGGGGATAACAGCAAACTCCTCCGCTTTAGAAAGTGGCCGGAAAGACAGAGTGGTGCCCTGTGGGTGTGCACATAAAGCATAAACCAGGCAGCTGTTTCCAGTCTC
>NW_010555135.1:4782-40688 GCF_000687285.1 Phaethon lepturus | reverse complement strand
TGGCCTCAGCTGGCCTTGAGGACATCTGGACTGAGGTTTTGACTGTTCGTGTTGTGGCACGTGAGCTCTGACAGGTTACCTGTGTCCCGGGTGCTGTTTCCATTGATTTCTGTAGGCCTGCTCATTTTTAGAATTTCACCCATGATGGGTGCCTGTCAGCTTTTTGCATTCTTATCTTTAGCAAATAGATTTTGTTGATTCGGACTCAAATATGCAAACAACTGACATCACAGAACAACTGCTTTCACTGGCAACAGCCAGAAGATTGTATCCCACCTTTTCAGACAAAGACCTGACTGTGACTGTTGTTTTCATGTTGTTTGTTTTGATTTGATTACAGCGTTAGATGTAGGACCCAAGGCTGGCAGGCTGCAGGAGACAGCAGCTTCTTTTCAGCTAACAAACACAGATAGTAATAAAGGTGTTTGTTTCTTCACTGAATTGTTTTGGAAAAGGCTTCTACTTAAGGTGTCCTTTCCTCACATTTAGTAGTCTTAACAGGTCTAAGTTCTTGAAAGCCTGTTCAGGACACATGGCATTTCACAGATGTAAGAAACTTGATTAACAAGAGAGCCCAGGAGACAAAATACCCTGTCAGAGGAAAACCGTTTTGCAGGTATCTTTCTGTATGCAGCAGTCCTGCCGGTTAGCTAATAAACGCTGAACTTGTAAACAAATGAGTGTGTGTTACAGCATTTTTGGAGAAGTGAGGGGTTTTCTTTTTTTTTTTTTTTAAAGTGCCTAAGGAGTTGCTCATGGAATATAGCGATCTGGTTTATCTCTTTGGACAGGATTGATCTGTCTTGACTTCAGAAAACAGAACTCCAGATCTATAGAAGGCTTTTTCTTTAAAAAATGTATGGCAGAAAGTTCATGTAGTTGTTAGACTTCTAATATTAAACAGGTTGGTGTGTAACCATTGCCATGCTTATGTCTATTTCAGACGATACAGAGAAATTAATTGCTCCTCTTGCAAGACTGTAGGAGATGCCAAAAGTTTTTGGTTGACATGTGACATAAAATACTTGTGTAATTTCTTGATTTAACACTCTTCCACTGCTTCAGGTAGAAATCACTGTTGTCAGCCTACCTGCAATAGTCTCAGTGTGAACTATGGACATGAGTAACTCCTGGATTTTGAGGTTATTGCTTTTGTTTTGTTTTGCTTTTCCCCTATTATTCACAGTTGGAGTAATACTAGCTTCTTTTGTCTTCTGTCTCTAAAGGAATTTCATTCCAGGAAGTAAAAGATAAAGTCTGCTGTATTCTTGCTTTGTTTAGCCTAGGTGTGTGTTCTTAGAAAATGCATTACAAAACTTCTCTGACTAGTTTCAAGATTGTTTTATGGAAGAGGTGGAGCTGAAATATGAAGATAGGTTTTGTATTGCCTTTTTTCTTTTTTTAGTGGCATTCAGAGGTCTGAACTTGGGTTCCATTTTTTAAAATATTTTTCCAGATCTTACTTAGCAATTTAAATAAAACAAATTCCTCTTTTTGTATGTGTCCTTTTGTAAACGTGAGTTTTAAAATATATTTTAAAAAATATGCAACCTCTCCGTGGGCATGTGTCATTATGAGAAGTAATATATATTGGGATCTTTGTGAAGGTTGCTCTTTGGATTCCGTAGCACACAATTGTGTGTGTGGTCGACAAGTTGTACTGAAGCTTAAGTGAAGAGCCCACCACCCTTTGCAATGTACTAGGCTCAGTCCCCTCTCACCGTAAGCTGCATATACTTCCTCAAGTCAATCCTTTTCATCACAGTGTATGTCAAACTTGAAAGTATCACAGGGTTTTAGGGACTTGGCAGGAACCAATATGCCCTTCCTGCAAGCTAAAATTCATCAAAAAAGTGAAGGTCTGGGGCAGGGGAGAAGAATCGGAGCTCAGTTGTTTCTGTTAGCTTGTCATCCTGTCAAAACGAGGTGAATGTTAATTATGACACAGCAGTGACTGTAAATAACTTTTTTTTTTTAAGAAATATTTATAAGTTACAAGTTTCTACTGTGATTAATACTCAGGTTTTGTCACCTAAAAGTTTGTAACTTTTTGGGGAACAAGTGCAGTGAGCTACTCAGCTGTCGGATTGTAGAAGAGTGTTAGCTGGAGGCCCTGAGTAGCCCTTCTACTTTGCAGTAAGAAATAAAGTGCTCATGATGATGACACAGTTACCTTGCACGGCTGCAAGTCGTGATACCATTTAGTTGGTCTTGATAGAAGCTCATGAGCCAGAAACCTCCCCCGCCCTTTAAAAATGATCATTTTGGGGTTTTTTTTAAAGTGGTGAAATTGTTTTTGTAGCAGTGGACTAATAGCAGAGAGGAACTATTACAGTAGGTAGCGGCTCCCTGCCCTGTATCAGCAAAGGCCCCTCATGCCACTCTCAGTGAAAATGAGAGGAGGGAGACACCATCGTACAGAGTTTGGCCACCTCCTCTGTATACATACATCCTTAGAAAATAATGAGGAAATACTTCTCTTTCCATATATGGTGCCCTGTTGCACAGATGCTTCCACAAGGAAGTAAGGAATCCGTGTTGTGCACTCAATGGTGAAGAGTGGTTACAAAAATTGGTATGATGCAAATGAGCCTGTCTCAACCTTAAAATAACTATAGGTAGTTTAGGGGTGTTGCTATACTACTTAGGGTATTTTCCAAATGGATGCAGGCTTTGCGTGGAGGGAAGCTATGAGTTGGTCATGAACTGTATCCTGTTGAACCTATGTACTAAATAGAGGCCATCCAGGTGAATGCTGTACAGCTATAATGAGATTTACTACAGATGATTTTCAGTTATGGTATTGATTCCTGCTAAGGTTGGCATTTTACATTCAAAAACATGGCTAAACATCAAAGCTTGGAATGCCTTCTGTACAAGAATGAATGATGTTTAGCTAGCAGGCATATAACTTCTGGACAGAGAATTTGATCAGAGGCTCTTCTAACATAACTAAAGCGATTCTGGAAAATATTTTTTGGTACTGAAAGAACATACTAAGCACTCCTGTCATCAAATAACAGCTTTGATGTTTGCAGGACTCTGGCACTTGTAAAAAGTCTCACCTGAGAAGATCCTTGAAGAATATTCGCAAATTTTGAGTATGCATTCAAACTAGAAACAGAATTTTTTTTAATTTTGAGGAAAAATTCAGGAGGACACATTTAAGAAAAATAACAATATTTATAATACCTAGTTTTGAAAGCTAAATTTATTTAAGAGTGAGAAATATGCTGCATGTAATTTACTATATAGACCATATGGCTACATGGGTATATGTTGTATAGGTACCAATTTTTTTTTTTTTTTTTGGCAGCAGAAACGTGCATGCATGTGCAGTGAACAGGTCTTACGGTGCCTGTTCAGTTAAATTGTTTTTGCATGGACCATAGGTCTGATCCAGTTCTCATCTCAACTGTGCTGAGCTCCTGTTCTCTGTTAGGACAGGCAAGATGCCTTCTGGTAGTTGTAAGATGAGTAACTGGTGTTGAGACTCAAAAGTTAATTTGCTGTACAGTATGTGCTTCGGTTGAAGTTAAGGTACTAGCAAGATTTGTATTATTAATTAGTAATGTATTTTGAAGAATTGAAGCACATCACCAGTATACTCTTGTGCCTGTTACTTGAAAATACCTTGGAGTTCATTCTGGGATTAAAAAGTTTCACATAAAATTATTTCTATAATAATCAGAAATCTGTGGGGAATGTGGTTCCTTACTGGGGGGGTGGGTTTTTTTTGGGGGGGGAGGCGGGGTATAGAATTTACAAAGGTGTTTCTGAATACCTTTCCTGGCCTCTTTATCTTTGGCATATACAGCTTGTATATGAGATCTCTCAGTCAGTAGGAACCAGAAATTGCTTAATAAAGGCAATGTTTGGTTTTTTGAGCTCTGAATAGCGAAGGTAAAATTGCTGCTTGCTCCAGGATTTCAGTTGCTGTCAGTCTCAGAGAAGGATTTACTGAATAGTCAGGTTTAGTGAAGAACAACAAATTGATTTACAACTAAACTAAAACTAGAAAGTTCAGTTGTAACAAAAATGCTGACACTACTCATATGCTTGTGTGATTTTTTTTTGTCACTGAAATGCTGTGTAGTTACCAGGAATAAACATCATTTCTAGGTTATGGTTGCAGGGACTTACACTATTGACATTCCATGGATGATTTATAACAAAATTTAAATTTGCTACAATCTGAGTATGCTGGTGTTGGCAACTGTGTGATGATTCAGTCTGATGGAAAAGCTCAAGACTTTGTCCCCACCCAGTTCTTGATCTCTTCAGGAAAACGATTTGCAACTCATATTCAAAGCAAGGAAGGCCAAGTCCTGCACACACGAGTTGTTTTCCAGAAGGTACTTGGCACAAGTCTGATACGCACCAAAATATGGTTCTTACCTGCCCTAATAATCCCCAAGACCCAAAGAGACCTTCATGAAACTTTTGAGGGATTTCTGTAGGCAGTGGCCTTTGGAAAGTAACCAGATGGGCTTCTGGCTACAAGCAGAAGTCCTAAGTCATTCTGGCCTCTTGTGAAGATATCGGAGAAGACACAGATACAGTTGTTAAGTTTGATGTTTGTTCTGGTTTGTTTGCTATTATACAAATGTGCAATATACAGCTGAAATTTAACAATAGTAGCTATAGAATTGGCTTGTAAGAGCAATTACCTTATTTATGATACGTTTCTAGCCCCAAATGTGCAAGTGGGCCTATTTTTTTGCTGTCTGCTAACTTGAATGACAGGCTTGTCAAAGTGCCTCAGAATGTGTAAGAGCATTTTTGTGCTTTAGTCATGATCAAATTTTTATAATCATTTTAGGCATCACTTAGTATAGACATGATGAATATCTTTAAATTATGGTTGTGCATCCTCTCATAATAAAATTCTTCAATAGAGGATGGTCTCAGATAGATGACTTATATCCATAAGGGGTTTTTTTAAGTGATTATTTCAGGGATGGAAACTGTGTGCACATTGTTAATTATTCCTTAGAAAGCAAATAGCCATGCTTCTAGTTTTAACCTAAGAGCAGTGCTGCTTACTTGCTTTTTTTAAAAAACAAGGAACGTGTTTCTGTAAAATACTTTTTATCTTACATGCATCTTTTTTTAAAAGCTTAGAATATGAATTGTACGTGCATTGACTTGTAGCCAGTCTCATCCTTATTGCTCCCAGGGCTCATCTATTTGGTCATTCCACAAACTGGCTGTGGGTTGGCAGAGTATCATATAAAATATTGTTTGGCTTAATAGCCATATAAAATTACTGAAAAAGAGGTTTCGTTGTCAGTGTTCTGTTCTTTTTGTTAGCTTTCAATAAACTGTTGACTCACAGGAGCCCTATCAAGATATTCACTGTTCTAGTAATCTTGAATATTATTTTTCTACTGATTTTAAGGTAATTTTTAGGATTTTCAAAAATAACCTTGGTGTGTAAATGCTCCTTTAGTAGAGAATGCCAGTTGTGCTTGTTATTTAGAGTGGTTACTGTTCTTTAAGTTTGTTGCTTTAAACTGTCTATGTGGGACAGGGAATCCTCTTACCCTACCCTAACACCTTTCCTCCCTTTATCTTTTCCAGGCTTTGGTCGGAAGGATGTAGTTGAATATTTACTTCAAAGTGGTGCCAATGTCCACGCACGAGATGATGGAGGCCTTATTCCTCTTCACAATGCTTGCTCTTTTGGTCATGCCGAAGTTGTCAATCTTCTCTTGCGGCATGGTGCAGATCCTAATGCTCGGGATAATTGGAATTATACTCCCCTTCACGAAGCTGCCATTAAGGGCAAGACAGATGTCTGCATTGGTAATTTTTTCCCACTCTTCCTGTGACTGATTCATTTCTTTTAACTGTGAAAAATCAGTAACTTTTTAAAGACCATTTTTACTCTATAAAGCAATTGCTGGTATAAGGATTAAAACTAAAAATCTTTCCTAAACTTAAATTCATATGCCAAATTTATAAGAAGCAAGTTTTTAGACCTGTTTTTGGTAATTGCCTAAGTATAAAGGTTCACATTGGCATCATGGGCAAAGAGCTTTAGAGTAACGTTATAGACCTAGGTTATCTTCTGCTTCAGCCTAGACTTACGCTGCCTTCTGTTGCTACTCACAGTGCAGTGGAAAGAACAAAACTGGTTTTAGTAATGCATTCATTCTGTCTCTATATGTAGCAGCCATGTTACATTAGTTAAGGATAGGAGCTAAACTTCAATTATATTGACCACTTGTTTTGCCTACGCAGTTCTTAAGAGTTAGGAAGAAGTAGAAAGTTATATATGTGGTCAAGAAACTTAATTTTTTTGATTGTGTGGTTCGCTCCCACTTACTTCATCCTAATGCTGGAGCATATCTGGAGAGTTGTATATATAACATTGCCTGTTTGGCCCCAATATCAGTGCAAGGTGCATGGCCTGCTACTGCTCTGTTTAGGGTATAGTCACTTGTGGATTTGAGGCCGCATGCTCTGGAGCTGATAGGAAGTAGCTACTGTTTTTTTGTGGTGTGTCAGTCAGAGTCTTTAAACAGAGATTGCCCTTCCTGCTAGTTTGTGATTGTTCCATTTCTGCTCCACTTTTGTCTCATAAAATGTGTCCAGGCATGTTTCACTAGTTAAACTGTTCACAGTTGACATTAAGGAATTCTGACATTAAAAATTTGAGAGGGGAAGTTAGGATCAGTAACCGTATATTTCTTTTGTTGCTTGCAGCTTACAGTAACGATACATCTCTGTCTCATAAGCCTTATCTTGTAGAATTGTTTTCTCATGGAAAACTTTGGCATTTTGTAGTACTGCTGCAACATGGTGCTGAACCAACCATCCGGAACACAGATGGAAGAACAGCTTTGGATTTAGCAGACCCGTCTGCCAAAGCAGTGCTGACTGGTAAGTGATAATCTTTAGATTACGTTATGACTAATAAGAGTTGAATGAATGTGATACAGTATTTGGGGTTTTTTTTCCTTCTGATATTACTTCTCTCTTTTATAATTCTAAGTAGAAATTCCCGTATGGCCTTCATCTCAGTCATGGAATGTGTTCTGGATAAATATTTTATTGTGCTAGTTCAGTAGTCACCTGTCACATTTTTAGCACTTATGTTCTCTAAAATTTTGGAAGTGGAGGGTAAGTGCCGAATTTCACATCTATAGATATTTATTTAACAATTAAAGAAACTCCCTTTTGTCTTCCAGGTGAATACAAGAAAGATGAACTCCTAGAAAGTGCCAGGTATGCATGTTTGAAAGATATCTGGTATTTAGTTACATTTTCAGAATTGTCTGGAGGTTTGTAAGATTGCTCTATATATGTGTGTGTGTGTGTGTGTGTATAGGCTTTTGAGCTGGCATTCTATCTAGATGCTAAGCTTTGGCTGGTACCTGTGAATAAAGCTACAAAAATAATTATATAAATGCATTTTTGTGTTCCCTTTAATGCTTATAGTACAGAAGTAAATGTATGACTTCAGAACAGATCTGCTGAACATTATAGCAAAGAAAAATATAAAAACATAATACTATACAAAGTAATATAATTAATATCAAAATAATACTAACAAATACAGCTACTTAAAACTGGAATAAAAGCAATTCTGCCCATTTCATGTCTTGTTTTTCAGGAGCGGAAATGAGGAAAAGATGATGTCTCTTCTTACACCATTAAATGTTAATTGTCATGCAAGTGATGGCAGAAAGGTATTTTTGTTTAAAACCTGATTGAAAATTAGTTCACTCTTAGATGTTTCACGGTTTTTGTTTGACCAGATTTTAAGAATGTTAAAAATAGAATCTTTCTATTTTCTTTAATGTATGTGGGAAAATAAGATTGTACCTCTCTAGTAGCTAGCTGATTTATTTTTTTTTTTGTATACTATGTAAGTGTTTCCGCCTAGGAGCAATAAACACCTTTTCAATTGGAACTTCTGCTTGACCTTCATATCTGCAATGATAAAGAAGGGAGGCCTTTTTACACATTCTTGTGTCTATTACAAAGAGATACACACAGGCTTCTTAGTTGCCATACACTCTAGGCAAGTTATTGCTGCCGTTTCAGGAATAAACTATTCATCAGTATAAGTATTGGTAAAGAACTACATGAAAAATGTTGAAAATCTCCATTCTAAAAAATCCTGATAGTCTTGTGGGTTCAGTCCCTAGCCTGCCGAAGGTTCAGATTATTGAGTATCAATTTTTGGCACCCTCATTGTTCTCATTAAGTATGTGTACTCATTCACTTAAGTTTTGTTTGAATGAGTTTCCCTGTTTAAGGCTTTGTGGTAAGGTATTGGGATTTCTAAAACACCTATGCATCTCTATTTTCTGATCTTGTAGTTACAAGACTCATCCTTGAGGATGAGTCTGTGCAAACTGTACAAACCCAGTTCAATTGATGGGTTTGTAAAGGAAGAGGATAAGATTTCTCTTCACTAATTTGTAGCTCTGCCCTTGGTGCTGCTGATGGATATGCTTGAGTAGGTTTGCTAGAAAAGATCGTAGAGCAGTTACCTGATTGCTTGGTGAAGGGTAAGAATATAGAAGAAAAGATTGTTTCCCCCACATCCCATGAACTTCCTGCACTCGCATATGTGCACAGCAATCTCTGATAATTTCTAAACTTAACCTGTTGATTAGCAGGGAGACCTGTTTATAATTTAGCAGCCATTGTTTCTAATGACCACCTTATTTCCCCTTTCACAAGGGACATAGTTTGTCCCAGCAAAGTATTAGTAGTTGTGGTAGGCTAAAAGGCAAAAATGGACTGCAGGACTCAAAAATCCGTTAAGAGGGCCTTTGCTGCCAGAATGTATTAGTGATGGAGTAAATTCAGGATTTGTGTTTATGATGACTTGCAAGAGTAGTCAGCAAACAATGAACATAGTTATCAAATGTCTGATTCAGTCATTGTGGTTTTTAATTTGTTGCAAGTATTTTAAGGACTTCAGTAATTAGTACTGTTGAAAAGTTTTGGGAAAAGGAAAAAAAAACACCTTAATTTTGTGTTACTGATTACTTCTACATTCTGTCTTTTCAGTCTACTCCTTTACATTTAGCAGCTGGGTATAACCGTGTAAAAATAGTACAGCTCTTACTGCAACACGGGGCTGACGTACATGCTAAGGATAAAGGGTATGTTCATTTTTTCTTTGTTGAGAATAAACAAAATTTGTTAACAATTGAGATGAAGTAAAGAATAGTAGTACTATTTTAACAGTGAAGAATTTCTAACTTGAGGCCATTATGCCATCTTTAAACTTTCTGTTACGACAAAAATGCAAAGCGTACAGGCTTAAGGCTTGTGAATCAGTAGAATCCAAATTGAGCTGACCATAGAACATGCTGCCTTTTAGGTATCATTAGCCAAATTATTCTCTCTTGTTCAGTAAAATATGTTCATACACTACTGTGAAGTCAGCAAACATTTTGATGATTGAATCAATCTTAATTCTACTTTTAACTTTCTATGCTGCTTTTTGCAAAGAATATGATAAAAATTGAATATCTGTTTCCCAGCGGAAGTATATTTGGACTATATTTTCAAGCATTTGGTTGTTATGTCAGGAAATACAGTGAAATATAGACATGCTAAATTTATTTAGCTACATAAAATATAATGAAAAACCTGCTTTTAAAATCTGTATTTATGTACATTAAAGATTATGGAAAGCAAACTCTTTATTCCTCTCTTTTCCTAGGATTACTTCACAACGACATAAGCAGCTGCCTGATCAGACAGCTTTAATTGTCCCCTTGGGGCTGGGGACTCTTTTTTTTTATTTCACTTTTATTTCTCCCTTACTATCCCACAGAGAAAGAATTCACTTTGGGCAATTTCTCACTTGCTCCTAAGACCACTGGGTTTGAGAGAGTATGAAGCTGGCTTTAAAACCTTAGTAGCTCTGCTGTTACTGTAGAACATTGTACAGTTACTTAAACATTAGCCAGTAAGACTGCTTTCCAAGGGAGAAGATAATCTTAGAGCAATGCTTTTGTGAAAAAGGAACTGTCACAATATACTTACTGTCACTCCTGAACATCCCGTGCAGATAGTTCTTCCTGCTTAGGGTTCCAAGTCTGAGCGGAACCGTTTTCATTTGCAGTAAGACAGTGCAATTAATTTCTCATCTTCTGATTATTTTAAACATTATTCTGAAAAATGCTGATGGGATTTTCTTGGTTCTTTTCCAGCTTCTTTATTTCTTCTCAACTTATCTCTGATACTGTTTTTGTAAAATGTTCAAGGTGCAATATAGGTACCATTTGCAGTGTTATAGATGCATTTGGAATTGAAATATGTGTATTAAGATAATCCTCCCCCTTTCTCTCCTATATAGAGATTTGGTACCACTTCACAATGCGTGTTCCTATGGTCATTATGAAGTAACAGAGCTTCTAGTAAAGGTTGGTCTTGAAGAGATTAAATTGCGTATTATTAAATAAGAGCAGGGTATAATAGACTAATGCGAATTGCATTTTTTTACTTATCTTTTACTTAGGTTTACAAAGGTTAAAGAATAATAGATTGCTTTTGCTCTACATGTTAGTGATTATTAAGCTGGAGCTACAGAAGCTTCTGCTTGCAAGGAAGTTTCATCATTATAAATGTGCTTTCTGTTTTTAACTCTGTGCTCCCTAGTTGAATGTTTTTGTACCACCAAGTATGTACTTCTTATCTCAACCTTCCCACCTTCACGCAAAAAAACAAACAAACCAACTCCCCTCCCCAAACTGAGCAACATTATGAGTTTGACAATAGAAAAATATTTCAGAATACAGAGTATTAAGAGGTTTCTGAAAAGAATACTGATAAAGATTGTAATTTTAACATTAAAGAGTAATCAGTCTCTTGAGGGAATGAACTTTACAACATCAGTTCTGGCCTTGAATTGTAACCTTCACCCCAAAGAAAGAAAACTGTGTCATTTTCCTAACATAAGGGAACTCTCAGAACTGAAGTGGCTTATCTGGATTATGTTAATCTTGAAGATAAAGTATGATGCACATTAAATTAGTGGCTCGAAGATGTGGCCTGCAAAAATCTGTGAGTGGTGTCCACCAAGGGACTTTTGAACTGTGCCCATTCTCAGCTGCTACAGCAAATCATGATCATTGTAACAGCTGAGAGTGTTCTGCTACATAACTCTAGTTGTTTGGATGCTCAGGGAATAGCTGCTGTTGTTCTATCCTGTATGTCTCAGTCACCACTAATTCCATGTGTCTTTCTATTTGTTTAGCAAAAATTAAGTAAAAAATTCTTTAAATAAGCATATATTGTAGTAAGTGTAAGTAGTCAAGTTTTTGGTTTTTTTTTTTTTTTTACTTCAGAGGCCAATTATAAAGTGAATCTTTACAGTTGTGGTACTAGACCAAAAAACCCCTCTTGCCTTGACACTACTCTGTGACTTAACAGTTAAGCTGGAGTTTTATTCCCTCTTGGATTTCTGCTCCAGTGAATCTTGAATTATTTTTTGCAAAGCACTACATCTTTAAGAGGAGCAATGGGAAAGAGCACATCCTATCAGACTTGCTTACAGACAGAACTCAAGGTACATCTAGAATGTTCCTAGAGAAGAATTACACAAATATTAAACATCCAAGAGTATTACTTGCAGAACCTTGTACTTAAATGTTTTGAATTGAAGGAAACTTGGGGTGCCTGTCTCTTCCTAGATATCTTGGCATTCATATCTTAGGGAGTATTCACAGAACATGTATTTATCTTAGTGCAACTATTCACTCTAGACTTTTTCTAGAGCAATAAGAAGTGGGAGTTTGTTCAAAGGTGATTTGGAGTATATGAATTAGGCTCTTTCTCCAGTTTGACCTGTAGCAGAGCTACTGTCCTTTTAGAAGTGCTGGAAGGAGACTAGCCTGCCTGTGGCTTCTTTGAATGTACCTGTGAGACACTAGAGGATTAAAAACTGCAATGTGCTGAAATGTTGTTATATTGAAAATGAATGTCTGGAGAATGTCTTCAATACAGGTTGCATACAAGCATTGATTTATTATTATTATTATTATTATTATTATTATTATTATTATTATTATTAACAGTCTACTGCATTGAAACTAATGACAGAAGTCTTTTTCTAATGACCTGTTTTTGATACTGCATCTTTTGTACCCCTTTCCCTTTCAAGCATGGAGCATGTGTGAATGCAATGGATCTGTGGCAATTCACCCCTCTGCATGAAGCAGCTTCTAAGAACAGGGTGGAAGTGTGTTCTCTTTTGTTAAGTTATGGTGCTGACCCAACACTGTTGAACTGTCACAACAAAAGCACCATTGATTTGGCTCCAACACCCCAATTAAAAGAACGATTAGCATGTGAGTATAAAGTGAGATCAGTTCTACAGTTATAGATTGTAATGTATACTTAGGTTCCCTAGACAGTGACCTGCCAGAAATCAGATTTGGAAAATGCTTACACTTCCCAGGCAATTGCGCAATGTTGGATAGTAGATTTCACTGTTTATAATTTGAGTGCGCTAGATTTTCCAAATGTAGGCATTTAAAATAATTTTATTGTCAGTTTTAGAATAATGTGGTTGTGATGGGTTTTGTAGTTTTTCTTCCCTGAATACGCACTTTCCCTCACGACGCTTTCATTTTCCATACTTGCTCCTGTCATTGCATCAAGACTGTTGAAATCTTAATTTTTATTCTTCCACTGTGTTTTGTTTGAAGAAAAGAAAAACTATAAGTTTAGAATGCTGAATATGTTTGAGTATGCCACAATCGCTGAAAGTTCAAAGAAATTTATGAAAGGCGTTGATTTTTTTCCAGCAAATTTAAGGAGTTGAAAAGAATGCCCTTGAATTCTGTCCTTAAGTGGTCAAACAATAACTTTCTGGGATATGTACAAAAATTATCAGTAAATACTGCATTAGACTTCATGTTAGCATCTAGAAATGGTTTTCCAAAGAGAGGTCAGCAGTAGAGATTTATATATGCCTGAACTGGTACATATGTGAAGAGTGGAACCTAGAACACTGGTGAGTGAAGTACATGTTGTTCAGCCCATTTGGATGTCTCTGGCTTTTGTTTAGAAACAGAGCACATTCTTGTAGTGCTTTGACTTAGCTAGCAAGTTTTATCAAGTGATGTAAAAGCTGAAGTCTGAGTTGGAAATGTCTGCACCATGGTCTGCTGAATAAAATGAGTATTTTTATCTAACTGAAAGAAACAATCATCTTGACCATTCTTGAGTTAAGGTGTGTAACCTTCTGGTATGTATTTCTTTTTAAAGATGAATTCAAAGGTCACTCACTGCTGCAGGCTGCAAGAGAATCAGATGTAGCTCGTATAAAGAAACATCTTTCTTTGGAGACAGTGAACTTCAAGCATCCCCAAACACATGAGACAGCATTGGTAATATCTCAGGATTTATTTATTATTTTGCATATGTTGTGGTTGACCTAAACGTACTAGGCAATAGTTTAGAACTAAAAATTTCAGTGTCAGTGTAATTCAGACCAACCTGGAATACCCAGTGCCTCGTTAAACAAATAATATTGATTAGTATTTTGTTCTTAAGGTTAATATTGAGACTAAATTGCTTATTTAATTTCGGTTGTCTAAATTACTGTTTTTCTGTAGAATAGTCTCGTTTTAAGCAACAGCAAGCTACATATGTTAGCTTTGTTTGTAAAGCTTGAAGGTTTCCAGCAGTTATTGGAGAGGGAGCTCTGGAAAATACTGGAGTAAATTCAAAAGCCCATGTGGAATCTTCCAAATCAATAAGCTTAATAATTAACATGTTGGGTTATTTTTTTCTGTTGACTTTGCACACAACCAGCTCTTAACTGCCAGCTGATCAGCAAGCAGTAAAACCTGTATATCTCTAGCTAGTTGTTAATGCTGCAATTATTAATGTTCACAGCATTGTGCTGCTGCATCTCCATATCCTAAGAGAAAACAAGTATGTGAATTGCTGTTGAGGAAGGGAGCCAACATCAATGAAAAAACAAAAGAGTGAGTGGTTACAAATTAATACTTCTAAGTGTTTGTTTAGAAGATTTTGCAAATTACATTTTGAATTATTCTTCCTTTTTTTTTTTTTAAAGCTTCTTGACTCCTCTGCATGTGGCATCAGAAAAGGCTCATAATGATGTTGTTGAAGTAGTTGTGAAACATGAAGCTAAGGTATGAGTTACTATTCATACTTTTTTTTTTTGTTGAGGTTTGCCTACTGTATAGGTTTTCGTAGCATGAGAATGGACACTTGAGTAGACAGACTTTTCTAAAATAATTGATTTTGGAAGGTTGTAGATTTATACACTTAAGACATAGGCCATCAATCCATCAATACAGCCCTAAACACTGAAGCATCATTACTGTTTTGATCCTATTTTATAAGAAGTGCAGATAACTTCTCACTGTTAACTGAAAGCTTGTAGAGTGTCTTATTCAGTGCTTCATTGTCCAGCAGTAGTAATGAAGTGCTTAAGGGGAAAAAAAAAAGGTAGGGGTATATATGAACAACAAAAAGCTAGACTGAGCTGTAAAACACGTAGACTTTATGCGATGATGTGTGCAGTAAAAATTACAAGTGAAGGCAAAATGTTAAAATCATAACACAATGCTTAGTTCAAATTTCCACAAAAAGAAAAAGTGGAAAGGAGGTACTCTCTGTATACTTGAATCCTTCAAAACTACGAGTTGAATCTCTCTCTCCTGGAAGTTTGATTACAGCCTGACTGCTGCGAAGTTTCCAAAGCAATGATCAAAACCAGAGGAACAGTAGGGAATACAAGTAATCTTTGCATGCAGATTTTTAAATTGTTAAATACACCTTGACTGAAACACATAGGAGGTCCTCGATCTGAAAAACCAATAAGCCAGTGCAGGTAAAAGCTGTTCTGTATGTTGGCACTGAGGATTTGTGCTGCCATGAGCAAAATAATGTCCTACTTCTAACCAGCAGTAGTAATTTTATATATTAATATCAATATTTGATAATTAATAGCAGTGTAAGATTTCTGTAACTGTTTACATTGATTTATTCACATGCCTCTAAAAGGGGGCTATTCTTCCTCAATAAATGTAGTTGTAACTTTATGAACTGCTTTTGTTTAAATTTTATCTTTTGAAGTGTCATGACCTTTGGAAATATGCTGAATATATTCTTTTAATTAAAGTAAGAAGAATACTTACGAAACTGTCCCAGTCAGCAGTGAAAACAGCTTTAGTATTAAGTTTTGATGGTGGAATTTCTTGTCTGTGTTATTTTTAGGTTAATGCATTAGATAATCTTGGTCAGACCTCTCTTCATAGAGCAGCCCATTGTGGTCATCTTCAGACCTGCAGGTTGCTGTTGAGTTCTGGATGTGATCCTTCCATTGTGTCTCTGCAGGGCTTTACAGCCTTACAGATGGGAACTGAAAGTGTGCAACAGCTACTACAAGGTACAACTGATTTATTCAAGATGCACCTCTGAAGTAATGTGTTGCTTCATTTTACTTGCCATTTCAAGTGCTGTCAAGAAATAATAGTGAACACAAGTAAAAAAAAAAAAAGTACATTCTACGAAAGACAGTACTGCATTGTGCAGTTCTTATTCCATAACCAGGGAGAGTGCCTGCTCTAGGTGTAGTTAACAATATAATTTACTCTCTAGCATTCAGTTACAAGAGAAGCTCGGAAAGTTTCATTGTATAGCCACCTGGAATAATTTTGGAAAAACCCTGACATAGGGAGCGGGGAATCTTCTAAGTAAAAAATAAGTTTCAAAAGTAAAGAATGGCTGCTTTGTATTTGTGAGCAGAGGCAACAGGGTACATGGGATTTTTCAACAGTAAGGTTTAGACGTTGTACACATAGGTAAGATTCTTGATATAATCTAATTCTGAAACTGAAATAAAATTTTGGTTCTACAGTATTCAAAATGGATAGGAAGCATGTTCCTAAAGGCAACTTTGCAAACACTGTTAGACCTAATAGCTACAGTTGTAGATAGTAAGAAAGACAAAACTTGTCTGTAATTGGTTAACTTTTTTTAAGGGAAATCCTTGAAATACTCAAATGATTTCCTGTTTTAACAAATTCCTTCAACCATATACCCTTACCTGTCATGCAATCTCATTTATTTTGCAGAAGGTATCCCATTAGGTAACTCTGATGCAGATCGACAGTTGCTGGAGGCTGCGAAGGCTGGAGATGTGGATACTGTAAAAGTAAGCTTAAACCTGTCCTAAAAGTAAGCTTAAACCTGTCCTAAAAATAAGAGGGAATTATATCTCAAACTATTAATTTCTCAAAACAAGCAATCAAACAGCCGTTCACTGACTGCTTTAGAGCTATGATCCCTGTCCTAAAACCTTTGTATTGCAGAAATATTATACATGACAAAATGTAACGTTCACCACCTCCAGAAGTTCATCTTGTATAAAAAGCATAAATAAGAAGTCACAGGTGTGGATTTGGGAGGAGGGAGTGTTTTTGTGGTTTTTTTTTCCCTCGGGATGCAATCTGTGAAAAGTAAAGGTTTTAAATAAACTAAGAAATAAACTTTCTTCTTAATGAAAACAATTTTTCATAATTCGATGTGTATAACAACATTTTATGACAAAAGTGTGCCAACACTATATATAGTGATGTATATTTTGTTTGGGGGATTTCACAGAAACTATGTACACTTCAAAGTGTGAACTGCAGAGATATTGAAGGACGTCAGTCTACACCACTTCACTTTGCAGCTGGATATAACAGGGTATCCGTTGTTGAGTATCTTCTTCAGCATGGAGCTGATGTGCATGCAAAAGATAAGGGGTAAATACTCAAATGTATGTTTTCCTGGCAATTGTAATTGCTGATATCTGTCAGCTCTTGAATATTGCTAGTTGATAAGCATCCCATCTTTCTTCAGATGTTCAATTTTGTTTTGTTTTGTTAGAATGAAGATGTACAGAATATCCACAAAAGCATTTTGTAGTACTTGAAACTAGAGCATCAAGAATTTCTCTGGCTCTGTGTTCTTGCTTCTTTTCAGTGCCACTGCTGATTACATTTTTACCACTTTAATATAGTAGGGATATCTACTGCCAGACTATTGTGGGACATTAAAAGAAAAAGTTTTTGTTATGGTTTGATTGTTGAAGGTGCACCATGTTTTTCGTTTATGTCACTTTCTGAAAAGGCCCAATTTTTAAAGGTAATTTTTCGCTTTTTTTTAATTGTTTCCAGAGGACTTGTCCCGTTACATAATGCTTGCTCATATGGTCACTATGAGGTTGCAGAACTGCTGGTTAAACATGGTGCAGTTGTCAATGTAGCTGACTTGTGGAAATTCACTCCCTTGCATGAAGCTGCAGCAAAAGGAAAATATGAGATTTGCAAACTCCTGTTACAGGTAATACCTCTGCTGGAGAGAGTTTTCTTTACTTTCTTGTTCAGTCTGAAATGTGATTGGACTTCTTTGAGAAATTGATCTGTGTTTTGTGGTAGTTAAATGTTTGTTAGCAACTATGTTGTCCTTTCTCATACAGTAAATGGAAGGCCCTCTTCTGAAGGATTTGAGTATGTGTCAGAATATTTGCTCAGTAAGGCATGAGATGTGCAAGATGCAATGTGTTTATTCTACTTACATACTTACCACCTGTTTTTGATGTGCACAGCATGGAGCTGACCCTACAAAGAAAAACAGAGATGGAAATACTCCTCTAGACCTTGTTAAAGATGGTGATACTGATATTCAAGACCTACTTAGAGGAGATGCAGCTCTATTAGATGCTGCAAAGAAAGGTTGTTTGGCCCGCGTAAAAAAGCTGTGTTCACCTGACAATGTCAACTGTCGGGACACGCAAGGACGGCATTCAACACCACTACATTTAGCAGGTTGATGTTTTAATTAACTGGTTTTATCAGAGTTATTAGTTAGTGTGGCTGAACTTTCTATGTCTAGGCAAGTTTAGAGTATAGCCTCAAGCTAGAGGATTCTATATTTTCTCTTTAAAAAAAAAAATTAGTCTTTTATGCTTGTTAATTTTATGCTCCTCATCTAAACTGTTTAACTAATGACTTTAATTTCCTATCCTCTCTAGTCAAAGAGGATTTTTTATTGACAGAGGTTTTAAAGCCAATTACTCTTAAATAGGGTGAAGGTGTCTTCACTAATATATAATACACTGTCTTCACTTGGATTGACATCTTAACTTTCAAGTAATTTAAGTGAATTATTACTTCTCTACAGCCTCTTGAGGCTGAGTTTTTTAATATGTTTTATTTCATCCTTTTGCAACCTTCCAGCTGGTTACAACAATTTGGAGGTTGCAGAATACCTGTTACAGCATGGAGCAGATGTGAACGCACAGGATAAAGGAGGTTTGATTCCTCTGCATAATGCAGCATCTTATGGGGTAAATAGCTCAAACTTTCTGAGGCATTATTTACCTTTTAAAAAAATAAATAAAAATGACACATTTTATTGACAGTGTTGTAAGCCGATACTCTATAGAAAGCTCTTTTCATTGAGTTGTGATTTAATCTTATTTGTAAAATGAAAAAAAAAAAAAGTCTTACCTTAGCTCATTTTCTTTTGCATTTGTAAAAGCATGGTTGGAGTTTACAGAATTGAGTTTTCCAAACGTGAACACTTAGAAAGCCAACAGCCTGAAAAGCGTTCCATAAAATGCATTTCCTTACCAGTGCCAGTCATATTTTACCAGCAAGATCTCATTTTCACTTATTTGGCTAGTGTTGAGACACTAACTGTTTTTGTGGACTTCCTGGATATTTGTGCTTGGATCAAGTCTTTAATCAAAACAGTAGGAGAACTTTCCAAACTGGAAGTTCAAGTTGAGGCTTTTTTCCTTCAGGTTCCCCTGGATTTGGGATTCTGTTGTAGTCTGTCCTTTTTTCACAAGAGAAGAAATCTTAACTTTTTACTGGTATGTTTATAGGTGAGGAAGAAAACGCTTTGTTTTAATCCTTTTTTTAATCATAATTAAAAAGTGAATGTATTCTAAGAGAATTCACAATGAGGATTACAGAGAAGTATCAGTAATAGTTCTGAGTTAATTTGGTACCTTGGCATTTACCAGGTGTTTTTATTTTCCAGCATGTTGATGTAGCAGCTTTACTTATAAAGTATAATGCATGTGTGAATGCTACAGACAAATGGGCTTTCACACCTCTACATGAAGCAGCCCAGAAAGGAAGGACACAGCTTTGTGCCTTGTTACTGGCACATGGGGCTGATCCTACTCTGAAAAACCAAGAAGGACAAACGCCATTGGACCTAGTCACTGTAAGTGATGGGGCTCTTCTTGGGAAATTTGTATGATTTTTATAGTTTGACTAATACAAAAACAGTGGCAATAAAATGTAAGAAAACTTTGTAGCAGTATAAGTTTAAGTTATAATGTTATATTACACTGGCTGTTAAGTATGTGGGTGGGTTTTTTGCTAAGTATTATAACACAATTCAAAGCTACACTCAGAGTAACTGTTTTGTTTCATAAATTCTGGTTGCCAGTAGAAGCTTTTGTTTTTCCTAGCAAATTAATACTATTTAACTGTCCATGAAGTTTTTTAGAAATACTGAACTCTTTACTTTTTATCGTATTAGCTTGTATTTGTAAACATTCTACAGTTTCATGTATGCTGTTGGCACAAAAGGCCTTTTGTAAACTGCATTATAAAACGCATATTTTTCCAATATGTATTTATTTATATTGCAGTATACTTAAGAAGTCTGGAATAATGATAATGCATGCTAGGAAAAAACACTGTGTAAAAGTGTTCCTCTGTTTTAATAAGTTGTTTTCTGCTATTTAGGCAGATGATGTCAGTGCATTATTGTCAGCAGCAATGCCTCCTTCAGCCTTACCAACTTGCTACAAACCTCAGGTTATAAGTGTATCTCAGACTACAGGTTCTGCAGCTGATTCCCTGTCGTCTGTTCCATCCAGTCCATCCAGTCTGTCTGCTGCAAGTAGTCTTGACAACTTGTCTGGTAGTTTTTCTGAACTTCCTTCTGTTGTTGGTACAAACAGTGCAGAGGGAGCTACTGTTCTGGAGAAAAAAGAAGGTGAGGCTTTCTCAGTTAGGAATGAGTAACATTTTTGACTGTATGGTAAGTAGAATACAGAAGTGTAGTTTCCCACATATGCACACAGTTACTATGGCATATGCAGTATTCCTATTCCTTATGATGTCATTAACGAGGAACAGAAGTCTAAAAGTGTTGTAGTATAAGATTTTAGTATTTTCCCCTTAGAGAATCTTTAAAATGTTCCTTTTTTTTCTGGTTGTACAGAACCAAAATGGTGGATTGTGTTTTAAAAGAGAAGTCAAATGAGATTTGGCTCCATACCAAGCAGCATTTTACTACAAACTTTTTCTAGTTTCTAAGAGGCTATTCTTAAATCGGATATCTTGAAAAGGTTACTTCTGTAATGGTTTAGTTCTTAAAATATTATTCTGTTTGAACATGTATTACTGGTAACTAGTTAGTTGCTTATTTTGTGGAAGCTCAAAGACCACTCTTGAGCAGGGTAGAAATCTTAGAGTACTAGGGTGGAATAAGTAAGAGTACAGATAGTTATTCTGCATCATCAGAAGGCCAGGAATTTCTTTGTGTCTTGTTATTGCCACAGACAGTGTGAGATGTGTGTACTTTATTTTACAATACATGTATGAATGCTCATTGTGAGTTTTTCTTCTTATGCAGTTTCAGGTGTAGATTTTAGCATAAATCAGTTTGTGCGGAACCTTGGCCTCGAACATCTAATTGACATATTTGAGAGAGAACAGGTAAGTAGCTGTATTTATTTCCAGATACTCAGCTAGAAAGGAAGGGAATAAATACTGACCGTTTAGAATAACATAATGAGACAGATTTAAAATCGGTGAATGTCAGAATGAGTGGAATGAAGGAAAGAAGTGTAACTGGATTTTTTTTTTAATTGATACACAATATAAATATATATTAAAATATATGTGCATATAAGAAAGTGGGGGCAATAATGTCTATATCAGTTTGAGAGTGTGCTTCCTTTCAGTGGTATAAATGGTGGAGTAAGTAAGTAGTCAGTGTTGATTAGTAATTTCTGGTTTTGTTTCTATTGGCTTGAATACATCTAGAAAATTGTATTTCTCAATCAGAAACGTGATCCTTGCAAGCAATACAAGCTACACGATTGTAGTTTGTAGCATATTTAAAGGCAAAAGTTTGGAGAAAACAGTTGAGTAGAAGTAAAGTCTGAGAATAATACACTAAAGACACCAACGTTCATGTTCTTCTCACACTTGCTTTTTATCTCAACTATTGTGAGGTATGTTTTTGCTGTCATTGGCAGCTGTTCTAGTCTGTTTATTGTGTTGTACAAAAAATGGTGTTGCTTTCATTATAGATAACACTGGATGTGTTGGTTGAAATGGGACACAAAGAACTGAAGGAAATTGGAATTAATGCTTATGGCCATAGGCATAAAATCATTAAAGGAGTTGAAAGACTCATTTCTGGACAACAAGGTATATAGTTGTTTCAAATTATTATGTAACACTGTCTTTATAGAATCCATTTTTATAAATGCTTTCGATTATTCCAAATTGCATCTTATTAGAAAGAATTTATAATAAAACTTGTCCTAGAAAATGATAAGAATGTCTTCCAACTTGAAACATGAGTGCTATTATTTGTGTTGTGAATTACTGTGAATCTTGTCTTTCAGTTCTCTAATTTTTTTTTTCTTTGTGATCACTGTCTTCTGTTTACTTAGGTAAAGTGTAGATCTAGTGCAAAATGATCGTAACCTTTTTTGAGGTAGGGAGTGCTTATCTTCACTGGAGCACTGTGGAGAGCAGAATGCATTCTCTGTTGATGATAGGCCCCAACAGGTTAGGGCCTGTTATCTACTGTTCCACTGGGTTCTGCAAGAGAATACTATGTTTGCTCTCTCAGAAATCCGGCTGAAATTCTTATACATACTTTTCTTTAAAAATACAGTTGGTGTGGTTCCAGGGAACCGAAATTAACATAATTGCTTTCTTTAATGGCTTCAGCTTGTATTGAAGTTTATGCTACAGCCTCTTTATTTGTGCAGCACTGTTGATACCAGCACAATTCTGGGAATAGTATGCTTCATTTAATGATGGTTGCATAACAGACAAAAAAAAAAAAAAACCAAACAAAAAAACCCCAAAACAAAACAAAACAAAAAAGCCAAAAAAAAAAACCAACACACAAAACCCAAACCTTTTACTATTGTTTTGCTGTGTTTCATAAAAATGGAATAAATTAGTTAGAATTGGTAGGATTTTTTCCCTCTTGAGTCACCATCTGTGAATCCTCATTCTAAAATCTCTAGTCCATAATAGTGGGAGAGTCTCTATCCCAAGCTCTAAATTATTTTTTGCTCCTTAACAGTATTAACCAGGCCTTAAGATAATCCTTTTCCTAGTAGTGAAGTATTTAAGTGTATATTCCTAATTTTCTGTTAACTGTCAGATGGTTTTTGACAGGTTGATTGAGTATTTTGGATAGAAGTTATTTTTAAGGTGTCATTTCAGACTCATGTCCTGTTTGAGTTATAGGTTTACACAACCAGTAATCATATACTGGTTTTGCCTTCCAAGTAGGCCTGATGTATTTTTGAACATACGAATATTTGTACTATATGTTCAATATGTCTGTATATAGACAGGATGTCAAACGTCTAAATTCTTCACCATTCCCACCCCCATTCTTCCTACTAGACTCTTGCTGTCTTGCCATAAAAGGCCTGACATTTTCGTTTGTAATATTAACCACAGGCCTAAGTATTTAAACTGAATATTTCAACAGCTCTTGATTTCCCCCCCCCCCCCCCCCCCCCCGGGGACCTCCTCTTCACCCCCCCCCCCCCCCCCCCCAGGGTGTGGTTTTGAGGTGGGGAGGATTGTTGTCATTCAGTTGTTTTGTTAATTTTCTATATCTTTCCCTTGGGCTCTTGCACTTGAGTATGTTTGCATTTGTATTTTGGCTTCTCTTCCTGAACACAGTATAGCCATTATTTCAAGGTTAGTAGGGCTTTTATGGAAGAGCTTTATTTTGGTTTGTTCTTGGCAGAGTTTGTTGCTCCTGAATGCTCTTGTTCTGGTTGCATATGCTAACATGAGGCTCTTGACTGTGGATGAATCGGTAATTATTCCATTCTAGAGAGATTATGAGAGACCTGGCATCTGACTCTGATCACCTTTTGCCCATGGCCTTCCCAGACAAGGCCATGGGCAAAAAGACACCTGATACACACTGTCTTTTTATTCTTACATCCAGTAATTACTACATTCCCATTACTTTCCAGTTGTGATTGAAGTCTCTATGTAAATTGACAATGGATTCTGTGTAAAATTCCATAAATTTTTTTTTGCATATTTGGAATGATAGTTTCCTTTACGCTTTCAATACCAGACTCAGGCCTTTTAGATTCACAGACTATCTTAGTTCTTTTGTCAGCTCTTTCTGCATGATCCATGGGAAAAACATTCCTACTGAATTAGCACTTCAAGTAAATTCTTTTGTTCATGGTGCCATTGCCATCAGTAGTCATGGACTCTGTACAGGTACAGGTTGATCACTGTTTCACTGCCTAGAATTAAAATGAACTCTTAAGTAAGCAACTGCTTACGTATAGTTTCCCTGTCATGTACATTAACATACTGAGCTACAGATAGACAAATAGATGTGTCTGAAATGTTTATTTTTTTTTAAAGAATGATTGATCAGTATCCAAAGATCAATGAAAATTATTGCAGTTGATCTGCATCCAGACCCAGCTGCTGTGCTTCTCATGGCATTTACAGGATATGCATGGTAATGTATGAGTAGAGGTTCTAAGCAGAGATGCTGAAAAAGTTTGTTTGAAACTAATGAAATTATTTGAGGGGTTGCACTTTGACACCCACGAAAATGTATGTGGCTGATGGAAGGCAATTAAAGTCATTGGTAATCTCTGCCTTCCTTAGCAGCTAACCTCTTCATCTTGTAGAGTGAATTTTGAGAAAATGGTCCCTTTAAAAAGAAAAATCTTTTACTGGTTATCATTCCAAATCAGCAGTCTTAAAGCAGTTTCTGAAACTGTTGCTGTGTTTTGTTATACTCACAGGACTTAACCCATACCTGACTCTAAATACTTCTGGTAGCGGAACTATTCTCATAGATCTTTCCACTGAAGATAAGGAATTTCAATCAGTAGAAGAGGAGGTATGCCTTTCTTTGTAGTCCCTCAGTATTTCTGTAATTTCTACTGAAGTATTAGAAAAAGAAGTATTGCTAGGCAATTTAACAGTGTAATAAACGTCGCTAAGCTAAGAAAAACTTGCATAAGGATACTTCAGATTTCCAACTTTGCAACACTTATAATATGTGCTCATGACGTTCCTAACTTTTTTTACTTATGTTATTACTGCTTGTAGTATTTTTAAAACCTCTACTATATAGAAAAGCTCTTTCATATAATGTATAAATTCTATGCTACCAATTGCCTGTTACACACAGTTTTAAGTCACTTCCTTCCAAAGTGTCATAATCACACAGGACAAGATTCTGAAGAAACAATATTCTGAATAAATTAATGACAATCTTTTTCAATTTGAAAACTAGACTGTGGACAGTTAAAGACATGGTTTTTAAAGAATCATTAAACCTGTTTAATGTGTGTCCACAAAATCTGACATTACTAAACATACAGGCATTGCCTAAAAATTTCTTGTATGATTTTTGATTTTTTTTTTAAGACAGAATCAGTTCTTTTGATTATTTGAGTGTGTGAAGGGTATGTCTGTTGAATGTGCTCTGAAACAAAGTGGTCCTCCTTAAAATTCTCAATCTTCAGATGCAGAGTACTGTCCGAGAGCACAGAGATGGAGGACATGCTGGTGGAGTCTTCAATAGATACAACATCTTAAAGGTAGCTGTTGCATTTTTATGGATGATGGTTACACATTTAGAGTTACACCTTTAGAGTTTTGGCTGAAAATAAAATGTCCTACATATGTTTGAGTTCCATAATGTGATAAGATGTGCCGTTCTGAGACACGCACAGGAAAAAGATCATCTTCCAGGGAAATTCAAAGAGTAAGATTATATGGAAAAACTTCTTATGGGTTAATAGTCATTAAGAAATTTTGTGAGAAATTTACATAAAAAGACCTCACAGAAAACTGCAGAATGTTTGAAGAAAAAGACAGAAGGTTTTATAGGAAACAAAAGAAGGTTTCTGTTGAGAGAATGGCAGAGGAAAAAACAGCAAAAAGTAAAAGGAAAACTCTTGAAGCATGGAAGTAAGGGTACCCGTTTTGGCTTGATTTAACACCAAAGAAGGTTAAAACACCAGGCATTAGACAACCTTGCTTTAAATAATTCAGTGGAATTTTGGTGATGGTTTTTTTCCCTGAAGAAATGTTCATTTTCATTAAAATCACAGAGATTATGATTTGCAAGTAAGTACTACTAAGTTTTATTTTGTTCTGAACTGATGTTAGTTTCCCCGGTAGAATTCATATGCTATATCTACACACATAAGGCTTTGTCAGTGTCCAGCATACCTCTGCAGAGAGTACATAATTTACTTGCTCTTAGAAGTGTTCTAGAAGTCTTCATGGAAGACACTTCTTAATTTACTACATGATCTTCTTGCTAGTGGTTTGGCATCAAGCCATGTTTGGAGTGATACTCAAGTAGAATTGTGGCTAAACCTGCTAAATCTAAATTAAAAAGTATTGCTCAAGACATGTTTAAAATTAATTTATTCTCAATTAAGCATATAACTGATTTACTGAAGTTATGAATCAACTTCTGCAGGGTAAGTTAGAGAATTTTTGTTTTGAGTTGTAGGGAAAGTATTCTTGTTTAAGTGGCAGTGAAAGTTTACTGTGGTGTAGCTGCTATAGGTTAAACATTTGTCAAGTAAAGCTAACATAAGTTTTTAGTTTCAAGATGGAACTTACGTTTTGACTGTTTCAGATTCAGAAAGTGTGCAACAAAAAACTATGGGAAAGATATACTCACAGGAGGAAAGAGGTCTCGGAAGAGAATCATAACCATGCTAATGAAAGGATGCTATTTCATGGTGAGATATTGAAATGCACCTTATGAACTCATTTCATGATCAACACTTTTTATTGAAGGGTTTCTACTGGCTCAGACAAAGTAGATTTTCTCAATGGAAATAGGTTCTAGGTTTTGCATTAATTTATATGAACAAGTGTTTGTATATGTCACAATGGAGACATATAAGGCACTGCATCTTTCTTCTGAAATTTGCATGTCCCTGTCTCTACCCAAAGGAGACTTCAAAGATCCAAGTGAAAACACTTTCACAGTCATGAATGGAGATTAAGGAGTGTGGCTTCTCCTTGGTTAAGTAACTAATTCTGTTTTATTGGCTCTATGACCAAAATGATTATATGGGTTGTTTTGGGGTTTGGGGGGGGATTTTTTTGTTTTCTTGGTTTTATAATTTGATAAATTTAGTTCTTGATCATCATTCCAGAAAAGCTAGCTTATAGTTAGCAAATTAAAGCAAATTGAAAACCCTTTTGTGCACAAATATGTAGTTTGTCCTGATGAGCAAATTAAGCAAGTTCATGGTACATCCTTACAATGAAAGCTACATGGTTCCCAACATAATACATTACTGTTGGAAGCAGCAGTAACACAATGATTAACTGCTTGCCCAAACTTGTAGCTGTCTAAATCCTGTCTTTTGACTCTGGTCTGTAGCCCTGTAAGAGGAAACGGTCTTTTAATGAAGTGACTTGTCTTTGAAGGAAAGTCTTAAATTAGTTACATAATAGCAAAATTATCCCTGGAACAAAACAATTAATGCCTTATGAGTGTTCTATTTTTTTCTAAGTCTTTAGTTCATATAAATTTTTTTAAGCATTAACATCAGCCACGTATGTCACTTGCAGAAGCAATTGTCGTAGGTTTTTCTTGTAATCTGGAATGTTTTTCTGCTTCATACATGGTTTTATCATCTTCATGGTGGAGGATAAGTCTTTGGATTATTGTCACTCTAATTCCCAACATAACGCTGAAATGCCATGTTCTCTTAGAACAGACTTTCTCTAAAGGTGCTTTCATATTTATACTGTTATAAAAATCCTTATTAAAAAAACTGATACCCATTAATTTTCACAAAAAGTGCAGGTGTCTTGAGATGCAGAATCCAACCATTTCGACCAGATTATTCTTTAAGGCTAAATTTTATGACTATTGCAAGTAAATAAATGTTGGTTTATGTTCATTCCTTTTTAAATGCAGTCTACTTAATATTAGGAAGAAGACGGTATTTGTGTAACAGTGCGTTCAGTGAATCTTGGTTACAATGAAGCTCTCCCAAAAGCAGGTTCATAGAGCCTTCTCTTGCAGCAAGAGTTGTCTCAGATATTATCCTTTGTAAATCTTCCTTAAAAAGATACACCTATCACCTATAGCTATTGTCCTTTGTCCTCTAGCAAATAGGCTGTGTAAATCTGAAGTCAGATTTTCTGGAGATTGATTTCCTTGTTTGTGTAGAAGAATTGTACAAAAAAAAATTCATAATGGACGATTGAATTATGACACATACAAAAATCTCTGGATACTGTATTTTCAATATTTTAATTCTTTTCTCTTAGGCTCCCCATTTGTGAACGCAATCATTCACAAAGGCTTTGATGAGAGACATGCCTATATAGGTGGCATGTTTGGAGCAGGGATTTATTTTGCTGAAAATTCTTCCAAAAGCAATCAATATGTTTATGGAATTGGAGGTGGCACTGGATGTCCAATTCACAAAGACAGATCTTGTTATGTTTGCCACAGGTAAGTCCTTCAAAAGAATCTTGATTTTTGCCCTTGTGTATTGTGTTATAGACCACCAGTCAACAAGGCCAAATTCAAGGTCCTGCACCTGGGTCAGGGCAACCCCTGGTTATTGGTACAGGCTGGGGGATGAAGGGTTTGGGAGCAACCCTGCCAAGAAGGACTTGGGGCTACTGGTGGATGAAAAGCTGGACATGAGCTGGAAATGTGCGCTCACAGCCCAGAAAGCCAACCATATTCTGGGCTGCATCAAAAGCAGCGTGGCCAGCAGGTTGAGGAAGGTGATTCTGCCCCTCCACTCTGGTGAGACCTCACCTGGAGTAGTGCATCCAGCTCTGGAGCCCTCAGCACAGGAAAGACAGGGACCTGTTGGAGCAGCTCCAGAGGAGGGCCACAAAAAGGATCAGAGGGATGGAACACCTCTCCTGTGAAGAAAGGCTGAGAGAGTTGGGAGTGTTCTGCCTGGAGAAGAGAAGGCTCTGGGGAGACCTTATTGCAGCCTTTCAGTACTTAAAGGGGACTTAACAAGAAAGATGGGGACAGACTTTTTAGCATGGCATGTAGAGACAGGACAAGGGGTACTGGTTTTAAACTAAAAGAGGGCAAATTCAGACTAGATGTCAGGAAGACATTTTTCACAATGAGGGTGGTGAAACACTGGCACAGGTTGCCCAGAGAGGTGGTAGATGCCCCATCCCTGGAAACATCCCAGGTCAGGTTGGACAGGGCTCTGAGCAACATGATCTAGGTGAAGATGTCCCTGCTCATTGCAGGGGGGTTGGACTAGATGGCTTTTAAAGGTCCCTTCCAACCCAAACTATTCTATGAAGTCTCTCTCTGAAGAGAGATTTGCCTGGTAACCAAACATTCTCAGCGCTTTCTATGTGCTGGGCCTAATACAGACTTTCACAAAACTGTAATATTTAAGTCTTAAAGAACCTTTAACCATCTTCAGTGCATTTAACCAAATCTCTGCCCTTAACTTACTGCAAAAAATCAGACGTAGGTAGCTAGAGAATGAAGAGGATCTGCTAGGTGTTTTTGTGAAAGATGTAGCGATATGAGGGTTTAGTCCATTGCCTGTTACAGAGAAAGGAGAAATTCAGTGATAATTCAGATGCTGTATTTCTTTGAGGAGGATGTACTTTGTAACAGTCAGCCCCCCCGTCACTGCTGCTTCACACACTAAAATACAGATGTGGATTTGTGGACTCTGTTATCGCTAATTCATTTTTCTGCAGAACACTTGTTATGTCTTATTGACACCATCTGTTCAGAATAAAGTTACTCTTACTTCATGGAGTTAATTGTGGTGGTGGCCATCATTTCAACCAGGAGAATATTTTGTACGTTTCTGTGCATATTGTTTTGCATTGATGTCACAGGGATAAGGCGATTCTTCCAGTTTCCTTCCTTCAGTCTCTGCCCTTGTTCATATTGCTTATTCTTTCCTGGCACTCTCAAATAAAGAGAATAATCTTTGAGAGTTAGGGGATGTCAGAGGTTTTTTTGTGCTTTCTAAAGTTTTGAATAAGAAAGCTTGTTTTAATCTGTCTTGTGCAAAGAGTTAGAAAAGCAAAACTTTTGACTGAGCAAAACGGTACGTAACATTGGTCTACAAAAATGCTGAGGTTCCATTGCCACTGCAGTAGTACGTATGTAAAGGAATGAGTACCCTTGTTCTGTTTGTTTATAATGAAAATGTACTGACAAATGCTAGTATGAGGTATTTCATGTTGACCTAGAGTTTGCATTTGGCCTTGATGTTTATTTGGCTGTTAGACACAAATCTAGTGTTAGAACACAAGTGAATTATGTTGTTAGTATAAATGATTGGGGGGCACCCTCGGAGAACTTTAAAAAAAAAAAAACTTTAAACGAAAAAAGCCCAACAGGTTTAAAGGTTCACAAAAAGGTAGTGACAATCTTTGAGTACATTATTAAGCGTGCTATGTCCAGTAGTTAAGATGAACATTTTTCGATGTTACTACCGACCCTTTCCTTAGGCTAAACAGAACTTTAGAATTTTGTGAACTACGAAGAGCGGCTAAAATGGATTTAAACTTCCGCTGTTCTCCTCAAGTGAAAGTTTCAAGACAAAGATAGTCTTTCTGGAGCATCACAAGCATTTTGTATTCACGGTCCTTTTTCCTTCTGCCAACAGGCAGTTGCTGTTTTGTCGTGTAACACTGGGCAAGTCTTTCCTGCAGTTCAGTGCTATGAAAATGGCTCATTCTCCCCCAGGACATCACTCGGTTACTGGGCGACCTAGTGTGAATGGATTGGCATTGGCAGAATATGTCATATACAGAGGGGAGCAGGTAAATAGCTTTTTGGTTTTATTTTTCCCAAACTCTTTTTTTAAAGACATGTAATATGTTGGGTTTTCTTCTTTCTTTGGAGGTGCTAGGACTTGCCTTTGCCTTAAGACAAACTCCAGCTGTGGTGAGGTTGCAGGTGAAAGGATCAGTGTTTCCTGACTGCTCCAGGCCTTTTACCTTTGCCATTTTGCCATTTTTCTTTAGCATAAATATTTTTTTCCCCTCTCTAGCAAACATTCTGAATTTGTCCAGAAAATTAAGTCATAATGAAGAATGTGTGTGTCATTCTTTCAGGCTTATCCAGAATACTTGATTACTTACCAGATTATGAAACCTGAAGCCACCACTGAAGCTTAAGACAAATTAATTGTGGAAACCGTCAGACCTTGGATGCGAAGATACCAATGTCTGCCATCTTGTTAGTTACAATGAGTTGTTGAAAAACTTTCATCCACAGGTGGTGTGATAGCAAATGTGAAAAAATAATACCATTTTTGACTTGATAAAGCTTTAATAATGTACAGTTTGTTTTTCTAAAATTTCAGAAATGTCCTCTTTTTCAGCACTTTAACAGATACCATTCCAGGCATAAACTGGGGTTTGGCTGTACTAAATTATAAACAAAAATTAACTTGAAACAATGGTTTTATACAATACTGCATTGAAATTTAGCAGGAACTGTAATGCTCTATACAGGAACTCATTTTACTAATATTGTGTTCTTTAAAACACTGCATTTACACTGAAAATGTTTTCATTTGTAAAACTGTAAATAAGAGCTTTTGTACTAGCTTGGTATTTATTTACATTGCTTTGTAATATAAGTGTTTTAGAACTGCAACCTTGTACAAAATGTTTTTTCCAGATGTTGGTTTGTTCATCTGTCTTTTCTCATGCACGATAGAATTGAAAAGCCAATTTTTTTTTCAGGGTTTATCACTTATTTGTGAGGGAGAAAGCAAATTTTATCTGAAGAGGTTTAGAAATATCCAACTTTAGATTGAATATGCAAATTTTGTTCTGTATTTTTATTTATGAAATATACATTCCTGAGAATGATGGGCTATGAAAATAGCATGTTCTAGCTGAATACGGAAGTGTTTTTCCACCTACTTCCTAGAGCTGCATATTTTATTTCTGTAAAATGTTTTCTGAATTTTTTTATTTAACTATAGGTATAGTTAACCTGTATCCTCACTTCAAGGCTAGCAGACCTTGCAAGTTACAGTTTTAGTAAATTATTTTCTTTGAATGTAGTTGGAAAACTAACCTCAAGGAGGTCTGTCTTGCTTACATTTAAGCCTGGAAGTTAAATAGTTTATTCCTAATATGAGGGCAAACAGCTTGGCCTTTTTTGTATGCTTATTTTGGTAAACTAATCTACCTGTTGGTGCCCTCAGGATATCAGTATTGCGAGGTGGAAATGTTAAAAACCATCCTGTCATCTTCTGTGGTTTTTCCACATTAATGTTCAAGCTGTAGTTGAAGCAGGTGTGTAGAACTGTGTTTATCTGCAGTGCTTTTGGCTGAGTGGAACTGATCGGGGTGCAAGGTTCTGCTCCCTGTGCTTGGCTAGCTAGGCGAGGAGCACATAAGCGGGATGAGCAGCTCTTCCACGGCAGCAGCCGCCTTCGATAGCCTTGGTAAGACCGCTGGGGTGAAGGAAGAGTACAAAAGGTACAACCCCCTGCTCAAGTCTCATTTGGCGTTACGGAATGCACTGATCGGTTCAGTCAGCCCTGTCGTAGCTCTCTTGCGTATTCTGCTTCTTTTCCATCTGCAGTTCTTACTTACATATTTCAAAAATATGTAAATACAAATTATCATTCATTTGGGGTTAAAGTGGTTAGGAGTATATTTTACTTGTTTTATATTTCTACATACAGGACACTGTCCCAGAAGACAATTTGTTTGCAGGGCACGTTATCATACCATGGTTTTAAATGTAATAACTGGTCAAGATAATGAAATTGTCTTGCTGATGTGGTGGTTATGTGATTACGCTCTATGTAAAAATGTATTGAACCTTACCCAGTTATTTGGGGAATCTGAATAATAAGGTTGCATAACTCTTGCAGAAAGTAATATTGGCTATGAATTAAAAAGGCTTTGATTTTTAGGTACTTTCTCCCAGCATGTTGCCTGTTCCTTAGTATAGTAATGCTGGAATTGGTGTTCATGCAAAATCTGTTAAAGTCTGTTTAAAACTTTTCTGTTACTGCTAAAATGCTTCATTCTCTATGAATGATCACTTAATGTCTTGTAAAATATTGTGGTATGATAGCATTTTAAGTGGTACCACCATGTTGGTTTTGTCTGTTTGGGGATTTTTTGAGCTGTTTTTTTGCATGACGTACTGAAGATGGAAGCTGTAATGATTTGATAATGCTGACTGTTCAGGTGAACCTTTAATCTCTTGTGCAATTAGTTCTGCATTACTCATCTTGAAGTGTCTTTACATGTACTGTGTAACATTCCCTATCCATTTAACACTAAATAAATGTAATTCACTGTTTTTCTGGTAGCATGGGAGTAATTACAGAGGTAGTATGTCAACCCATTGTTTTAAATGTGAGCATGCACAATACTATAACAAACTATATCATTAGAGGCAAAATTAATTCCATTAGATGGAAAAGCTTTTAATGTGGATGAAAAACTGTAAATACTGTGGAAACTTGTAGTTTGGTATGTGGCTAACTAACAGCTTTAGCTACCAGTGAAAATGTTTTAATAATAAATCTAGAAGTAATCTATACATTTAAAACTCCCATTATATAGTCCAAAACTGAAAAAGGAAACTGCTTTCCATTGGTTTTGTAAAATTAAAAGTAACCTGAAAAGTCTTACCTTTCAGGTAACTGCTTAGGTAGCAGTATGATACAGACATGAGCAACAACAAAAGTACTGCTTAGATCACTAGTTGTATTGTGATAAGTAAATAATTTTATTTCAGTAGGACCACTTATATGGTAGGAGGTTTCCAAAACGAGACTTGTATAGAAGATTTAAATAGATATGAGCACTAGAGGGCAGGAAAGCAAATGTTTAGTAAGATCGAGGGTAGTGAAAAATCTTTAAAGTATCTTGGGAGTACAACTTCTGACAAAATGGCTTCTGAAAGTTCCACCTATCTAGGTTGTAAAAAATAAAAATTAGCTTTACATTCTGCAACAGTTCTTTTAAACTAAGTAATTAGTATAAAAACAAGTGCTGCAACTAAGCAAATTGAAAATGTTAAGGTTTTTTCTTAAAAACTTTACTCAGACCTTAGTTCTTAGAAATTAAAAAATAATTTAGTCAGACTCTTCTGTCATTATATAACTGAAAAACTTAAGATTATCCATACGATGCATGTTCAAGAGGTATGTTGGCACTAATTTTGAATGGAAATAACTGTGTATAAAAGGAGTTGCCACTGTCTTTTCTATCCTGAATGTGCTCATTAAACACCATGCTCTGTGTGTGTATACATATGTCTATATATGAGTACACACACACACTTGCTTACTTTCCCACTCACATCATTCACCAGGAAACTGAGAAAAAATTTTAAAAGTGACTTCTCCAGCAGACAGGTTGTCTCATTTCAGTGAGGGTGCTGCAGCCTAGGAGCCATTTCCCCTTCTGCCCATCTCCTGAACTTAATGTAATAAAACACTTTTTCTCTTTTGCTGGAACCACCACCATAGCTCCATGGGTGGCTTGCCTTCTGCCTTCCAGTAAAAGTAAAAAGGCTTGATTAGTACTCGTCTAATGCAACAATACAGCAAAGACTGCTTTCTCCCCTTCAGTGAACTGGAAAATCAGACTGACTGAGGTCTGCCTGTCTGTGGTTCTTGGAGCTGAGCTTTTTCTGCACCCACTGAAGCTGCAGTAGGAGGTGGAGAAGGTGTCAGCAAGGAAGTGCTACAGTCGAGGGTACGGAGGGAGGCGTGTGCCTCTTTCTGCCCCTCTCCAGCACGCATAAGCAGTGGTGCTTCTGAGAGTATCGAGGGGTTTCTTCCCTCTGCCTGTGGCTCACTAGATCAGAGAAAGCTGCAGGCAGCCAGAACAGGATACAAGATAAAAAGAAAAAGCATGTAGGTGACTGGTTTGAAGTTAACATGTTCTGCGCTAAAAAGGGGCAATGTTAGTAACTGAGAGAAGACAGACAGGAGGGGAGAGAGAATTAATAATTAAGAACGAATAACAACCTTTAAAGAAAGAAAGGCAAGTTCTACAAGCACTGAAAAGTTATGGCAGGAGTAACTAATACGATTACTAGGAATGGCCAAGATAATCGTGGTAGATCAACTTCATGTTTGAGTTAAAACAGCAAACAAGCATTGATTTGTAAACTTCACGGGGATTTCAGAATAGTATCTCTTGAGAAGAACACACATGTTTAGGAGGAGAAAGTTGCAGCCAGTTCAAAATATTAATAATAAACCTGGGGAATAATGTGTGCAAGAAAAATAAGAGCTTAAAAACTGAAGGTAAATGTCCTATACAACAGTTCTTAAAAACATGGGGTTTGAAGCATTGATTATCAGAGACAAGTTGAAAAACCACAGTAAATAGCATACCAGTAAATTGTGTATCACATTAAATGATCTACCTGGATTCTGTCGAGTGGTAGGACGTATGTGGGGAGGTGGGGGTGGGGATTTTAATGCAGCCAGAAAATTCAGAGAAGGAATTGGAGGTCAGATCCATCTCTCCATCTGTGATCTTGATAAAATTGCTTAATTTACTCGGCCACAAGTCAAGTATGCTTCAGCTGGGATCTTCCTGGGTGGCAGGGAAGGGGATGGGGGTGGTTTCTTGCATGGTACAATTGCAGTGCACACGATGCCATTGCACAGCGCGTGTGCAGTGGCACAGCCGGGGGAACGCCTGCTTGCAAAGCGTTTAAGCTAGGACCGTCGTGAGTTTTTCAAAAGATCATAGTAGTAGTATTTGCAAATCCTACTATTTGAAATAGATGTAAGTTGTTTAAGGAGCAAAAGAAAACGCACTAGTGCCTGAGAACGTATGATTGAGACTTCTTATAGTTGGGAAAGTAGCTTCATTACAGCTGATAATACTGTTTACAGACCTAGGTTGGTACATGTGGGAGAGGATTAATATTGAGTAGTGAAGCCAACAGAAATAGCCTGAGAAATGGGCTTGAAAGTAATTGCTTATTTCTGGGCTAGTGGTGTATGGTTTTATGTCATCTAGCTGCTCTTCAAAAAGGTAACATTTTCCAGCAATATATTTGGAAGCTTCTTTTACAACAAGAAATTAATTCATTTTTGTAAGGCAGTGGGTATCATAGATCAATAGACGTGTATAGAAATAGAACTTCTAGCCTGATAAAGAAGTGGGTAAATAAATTAAGCAAGTAAATAGGATTGACATGTAAGTAGAACTGAAATTACATGAACAAAGGAAAAAATGGGGTTTGTTGCAAAAATTAGTAACAATAAATCGATTACTGTGTATAATATTTATGACCCAAATGAGAAGGATATTGTATCTAGTAGTTTTTAATTATCAAAGTAGTCATAGTGGAAGCTGACAGCAGTTAAATTAAGTATTGTTTTAATTAATGATAGAGTGAACTACCAAGCAGTCCAAAAGTGTTATCTTTAAATAAATAAATCTGTATATGATGGCCAATGCCTGATAAGACAGTGGTTCCCTATTTGAAAGTATTTTACTGAAGCATTGCAAACATGCAATAGAATAAATTAGATCTGGGTTTCTGTTAACGGGCTTTGTTTTGAATAAATAGCCATTAAAGCATATGTTTTCATAAAGTCTAATTCA
>NW_010555135.1:0-4751 GCF_000687285.1 Phaethon lepturus | reverse complement strand
GAACTACTTTAGGAGAAGAACCTACGTAGCGGTAGGTTACTAAAACCTGAAGATTTATAGATAATTGAAAAAATATATAAATAAGGGCAGTTTCATAGATAGCGTAGTCCCAGTAATAACATGAGGCCCCTGAAGTATGTAGTATAGAAGGTGTTATTTAATGCAAAGATTCTAAAACCAGTAATCAAAGAAATCTGAATAAAGGGCTTAATGCTAAAGCTTATTTCAGAAGAATTTAGGAATGTGAAAATGCACTAGAAGCTGCAAAAACATAGGTTTTAAGAGAAGAAAGAGTTCACCTGTTGGGACTAGAGCTCTGAATGGAGAACAGGTTAGCACGTTACTAAGAAGATGGATTTCTAAAGGTGCAGAACAGACCTTGAACCAAAAAATGGGGTTAAAAAAAGGGGGCTGAGGGACATTGAGCATCTCGGAGTGGCTGCAGATACGTTAACCGAGAAAATCTGGTCAGTGGTATACCAGAAGATCTGAAATAGCCTACACAAAACTAGGATGAAAGGCACTAAGAGTCTTGATATCGAGACAAAAATAGAGGAAAGCGCTGCTTTTAAACTGTGGTGAAGAGTAAGTCAGGTTGCTGATTTTCTGAAATAAAACACTTTTAAAGTGAACCTTCTATGCAACGTCCTATTTATATATATGCCACGTAAGCATACTAGATATCTTTAAAAGCCTCTGGGCATTTGTATAATCAGACTTTTTATATAGTTTGTATAATCAGAGTGGCAAAATGATGAGCTGGTGCTAGCACTTTTCAAGCTGTCTTCAATAGTAGCACGGAGCAGACTAGTTCCAGGGGGGAATTGTAATGGGAATAACCCATTATGGATAGGATTGGACATAAAATATGGAAACCTGCTCTTCTTTTGTAATTGTGTATTAGACCATATTTCAAGGCACTTCTTCTGAAATATCACCTGCTATTAAAAGTGCATTTAATCAATTGTAATTTTAGAAACACCTAATAAAAAGTACAGATGTTCGTAAAATACAAGAAAGAAATAATAGTAATTTCAGACCTGGACCAATTAAAAGGAGTATTTCACACTTACTGTAAATGGAAAGATTTATTCAGGGACATGTTTTAAAGCCAGTTTTGGATTGTTTTTATATAAAAGTACCAAGTGTCTGCTCTAGGGAAATAGTCCAGCAGAGATGCTGAAATCATGACAATAATTTCTGAGAGATGAGAACCTTGTACACGTGGCAACTTTTAATGGCCAAGGAATTGTACAAAATGGTCCGTAAACGAATAGTTAGGGATTTAGGTATGCCTGCTTTCCGTCTCCTGAGACTTCCCTCCCCACCCCCAGAAAATGCCAGCTTTTCAGTTAAGGGAGTTTAACAAAATGTATGAGGTAAATTTTTCATATATCAAGCTTTGGTTGTGTTTATTTTTTTGAAAAGAAGGAAAAGTAATGATGCAATGTTGTAAAATTAATAGCTTAAATATTATTAATTGTGTAACAGGGTACACTGTTATGTATTACAGATGTTTTATTGCAATATCAATAAATAACATATTTTCCTTTAAAAAAAGAAAAAACTTTTTAAAATAATGCTTAATATGTCTCCTTCACTGGATTTACAGTATAGATTTTGGGGAGTTTGTGGTTCAGCATCTTCAACCTACTTGAAATACGTTAAAATAGTGGGTTTGGACTCGCTGACCTATGAGTTTTAGCATAATGAATTTTCTCGTATCTGCAAACATGATGAAATCACATGTATTTGCCTCAGAATTCTGTTATTCTCAAAAAAACATATATTTATACATACTCTAATTTAGCATACAGGTATTTTAAGGTTATTAACCGGAACAGTTGGCTTCTCAAACTCAGACACAATTCATTCTTCCCTCTTGTGTCTAATTCTGGAGGTAAAAGGTACCCGGCATTTCCCAAGCAAGTTCATAAAGCATGTCCGTTAGTTTTAAAGCTTACTTTATTCTGCTTTCTTCTGTTTTATAGCATTTTGTCTCTTTTGACCCAGTGGAATTACTTTATTTATTTAACTGTGGCTACCTAAAAAAAAGCCTCACTTCATTACCGCTAGTTCTCCCTCATACTGATCAGAACGGGGTTTGGCACCGAATGCTGTAGGGGAGAGGCTGTGCACGCATTTTGTCTCTAAAATTTACTTCCTGAACTAAGCTTTGCTTGTTCACATCGGGACGGGCTTGCTTCAGGAGGGTCCAGGTGGCCCAGATGATCTGCCTCTTCCCTGGGCGACGCTGCGGGGTCCCCATCGCGTTCTCCATCACCGCTGCCGTGGGCGGCCCCGGAGACCCCCTGCCCGAGACGTCGCTGAGCACGTCGCGTTGCAGCCTGCGTTCGCCTGAAAGACTCGCGCTCTCCGCCGTGGCCTTGGACCTTCTCCTGTGTTGCAGGCCACGGGGACTTGGTCCAGAGTCTGCCCTGCTATAGACTCTCTACCTGCTCTGACGAAGCGTTAGAGTCTGTTCTGTGGGGCGGGAGCTTCGTGATCTAAAATGTTAGCGTGATGTTTTGGATGGCGTGTGACAGGAATGTCCACGTCCTAAATAAGCAGCAATTTCCAGGGGGATCTCTGTAGCTATAGATAGCAGACAGCCCAGTATCATTTTTATTGCTGGAAATTCACGTTTCTCTACAAATGTCTACAGGATTCTGTATAAATTTTGCCTCGTTTCTTTTTCCAGCCCAACTCTGTAATAAGGCATTTCGACCCAGAGTTCTGTGACAGTCACAATATCCACTGAGAAGCTGAAAGCCATTTCAGTTTAGATAAAAATAAGGTTTATCCAGCTTGCTCCCAGGTAACTTCACAGAAAAAGTGTATCTGCTGTGGTGCTTTAATATACACCCTGTAAAAGCAAGTTAGATTAGTCCTGGTTGGTACTGAAGAACCTAAATTGCAACTGGTAATTCTAAGCTATAAATTTTTTAAACTTTTAAAATTGTATTTCTAGAGGTCTTTGATTTAGAGAACTTTGCTTGCTTTGAAACAGGATGTTTCTGTTCTCAGATGTTAAGTCATAAGAGCAAGATCACGTCATCACAAAAGCTGTTTGCCGTTTTAAGTAGTTTCAAGTAAATAAGGAGTATCTGCCTGCGGGAAAAGGAACTATGTCCAGCTTGTATTTAGAGTTTAGGATTCACAAAATTAAGTTGAGGAGCCTATACTGCTAATTGTTAAGAACAAGATAGATTAATCTGCATCCTAACGACGTAAAATGCATGTGAAATCTATAGCTCCGTATCTGGAAAGCAGCACAAGCGAGACCACCAGTTCTGCCAATCAGTCATTCACATTTCCCACTGTTTTCCTCTATTGTAGCAAGATGTGAGAAGCTGCTCTCAGGCCACACAAACAATGCTCTTTATTGGTCTTTACTGAGGCATGATCGGGCGTCTGTGCCGAGGCTGCCAGCCTCAAAGAAGTGCTACTGGGTGACATCTGGCAGCCTGGCTTTGCTACAGATAGATTTATGAGCTGTGAAAGATGGTCAAATTAACATCTTCTGCATTCTTGATAGGATTAGGGTTTCTGGGACATGCAGCCATTTGCATATTGCCCTGACTTACCGCATTAGTATTGTGGCCGTGGCTCATGGTAATAGATTTTTGTGGAGGGCTTTCTCCCTTTGCATCCTGCCGTTTCTCAGTCACTGCTGGCAGTGGCACATCTGTGCTGCTTTAACAGCCCAAGCAGAAATCATACTTCTTGCTCTGACTTCTTCCAGTTACTATCTTAATGCAAATCAAGAGCAGCCGCCGTTGTAATAAGCTCTTTCACGCGGGGAAGGATGCTCTTCACTAGGGATGAGCTCACACACAAACGAGGTTGAACGACTAATGCACTTCTATGAGAGCCCACAAAAGTTGTCCCTAGGAGTTAAAGAGAGAAGATCTAACCCAAGCTACCTTTCTACAGCCTCAAGCAATTATTGAAGGTCTTGGAAAACATAATTTCCTCAATAAAAACTGAACTGAACCCCCTGATAGCATTAAATGCCTGTTCCTTTCCCTTCACCCCCTCCCCACACAAGACAGACTGCATGATTTTTTTTTTTTTTTTTTTTTGCCATGCTGGTCATCCAGTGTTGCTACAATAAAGCCCGTGCATGTCACTAGACTGGACATGGCTTCAGTCCGCTGTGTCTGCACCGAGCGACAATGGCCACGCACCCCTCGGCAGTGCCCCAGTGGCCTGGTGCTGCCTGGGTGGTGGCACGGGGAAGGGTCTGGGCTGGAGATGTTGAGCCCTGGTCAGCATCAGGGCAAGGCTGACAGCAGGGGTGGCAGAGGGGGCTTGGGGGGCCCCCATGGGACAGCAAAGCAGGTGAGGGCTGGTGGGGTGAAAGCTGGTGGGGTGAGATCATGGCCAGCGTTGGAAGATGCTGTATGAGAACACAGGCCACCGAGGGTGGCCATCGTCCCTTCAAGCCCTAGGGTGGCTCTCAGCTGTCAGGTGAGGGTGGGAGTGATAGTGGAGGATGTAAAACGCAGCTTAGATGCACCATTATAGCCTCTTTAAATGTAAGGCCAAAGACTGTGTTTAATGGAACTTCTGATCAAGATACTAGCAGGGAAGCTTATGTCAGCGAGGCCATGATTTTTGTCATCACAGAAAAAAAATGCCACATTCTCTTCAACAGTCTTAACTGGTTGAACAACTTGTCTGAGTGGTCAACCCTACAGCTATTTTTTCTGCCCTTCAGAATCCCAGAATCACAGAATCACTAGGTT
>NW_010555134.1:0-2338 GCF_000687285.1 Phaethon lepturus | reverse complement strand
GGCTGGTGTCCTGCTCCCGGCTCTGTCGCGCCTGTCATGAGCAGAGGAACGCCAGACTACCTGAGGCTTTATTATTATTGTTGTCGTTGTTGTTGTTATTATCATTGTTACCACTACTATCATTATTATCATTGTCATCATCGTCTCTTTTTTAAATGGACAGTGATGATTAAAATTTGCAAAGTATTTTTCTATGGCCCTATGCTTTTTTGTTCATTGGATTAACAAGTGAGAACTGTTTCCTAAAACAAATGTGGGCGTAATAAAAAAAGAAAACTTGAGAAATGAGGCTAATATTACCTGTGTACAGGTGATGTTTCCAAAACTGAATTTTAAGAGAGGAGTTGCTGCGCAGCCTAAATCTTCTTGAACCCTGTACGACCAAGCACAAAGCGTTATGGTAGCGTCCGGATCAGCGCCTGAGGTGATTGCTGGACATCACTGCCTGATTAACGGGGGACAGGGAGAAATTCCATAGACTCGTTGACGTCTGCTGTCGGCACAGCCGTGCCACCCCGGCACAGCAGTTCTCTGCTCAGCTGGAGCTCCTGCACTTCAGATGTGTTCCTGTTAAATTCAAATATAGGGTCCGATTCGGACACCCTGCAGACAGCGCCGGGATTTCCCTGGGTGCAGCTGCTACTGAACGGCCTCAGTTACACCCAGGCGTAGCCTGAATGCAACTCCTCGAAGTGCAGTTTTTTGCTGAATAGCTCTCACAGTGTCACGTTAGCATGAATCCTGTTTCATATTGGTATAAATATGCTTCTGTATCTTTGTAAAGTATCTTTACCCAAATCTAATCACACGGGGCTTAGAAAGACCCCATCAGCTACCTCTGCCAGCATATCCCCCCGGCGGAATTCTTCTGTGTCTAAATAAACTTCTTGTGATTTTCCCACCCAACTTTAGTTGGCTGTGACGGTGACTGTCGCTGGCGGTGGGATAACGCCTGGTTTCACACAGCGCGTTGTCTTTGCTGTGTATGCAACGGGCTTCTCTCCTCCCTGCGGCCCCTCCTGCCTGCTCCTGGGTGTGCAGGCAGATACCCGGGGGTACAACACCCGCACCCATCAAACACAGCCAGCGGGTCTGCATCCGCCTCTTGGGCACTGGCTTCTCCACATTCGACTAGGAACGGACATTTAAGTAAAGCAAGGAAAAGAGCATTTCAGAAGATGTAACTGAACGAGAGGAAAATGTTTAAAAAATGAAATATACCTTTCCAGTGTCCTAGAGAAAAGTAAACTGTATAAAAATAGGATCACTCCATGACTTCCTTCGCCTGTGAACTGGAAAAAGAAATAAGTAATCACAGGGACGGAATTACGGCAGGTATATGATGTTTAATTAAAACAACTCCTCTGCTTAAACACAACCTTAGGTGAGTATGTTGAGCCAAATGAATAACGTGTTATTCTGGGAAGATTTTGTGACTAGTTTTTCTGAATAGGATCAGGTGAAAAAGAGAGAGAAGAAACTTCCAGTTCTTGACTAAACTGGTTTTGTACACTTCTTTTTCCAGATTTTTGCTGAAGGTGCAAGGAACAGTATTTTATATTTGAGTAGTGCATAAAATGCTGCCCCTGTTTACCTAACGTTTGTGGACTGAGAGTGCAGACAGCAGTGGGCAAAGTCCTGGGGATCTTAGTGGGAGCTGGATCGTTTCCTGTAGGAAAGGTTAGGAATGATCCATGAACTAGCTGTATGTTAACAGTCTGAATGTTCTGCTGAAGGTGATACTACTGATCTCCAGAGGGTCCACTTTTGAACAGGAAATAAGATGTAAGCAAGTAACAAAATAACTCAGAATAAAGCAAATATCCCACACTTACACAGTTTATATGGTCAAAGATGAACTCCTGAGCTGCTGCTTTCTCACAGAACTCAAACAGCTGGATCTGTTGGGCACGAGCGTAGGGGAAGATGTTGTAAAGGAGACATTAATTATATCAAAAAGCGAGCTTTTCAATCCGGTGTTTCCTTTAGACAAATGAAAAAATAATGCAAGAGTCTACTCTGCCACGTCCTAAACTGAGGAGTTCAGCTCTATAGAAAGAGCTGAGGAACAGCTTTACGTTAACTGGTTTCTCCTTTTTGCGGGAGAAGAAAGACCAGCCTTTAATGAAAGGGAACGGCAGCCTCTGGGTCACCTAAAGCCTCTACGAGGAGGCAGAAGTGTCTTGCAGGCTGGGGCTGGGACGTGGGTCTGGGGTGCTCGCAATTTGTGGTGCGCCGCAAGTTAGGGAATGGGTTCATGAGATCTTATGTTTCTTGTCTTTAAACTTTTCAGGCCAAACGTGTCTTTAGAGAAAACCTTGTTTGCAGAAGGCGTTTT
>NW_010555133.1:0-1244 GCF_000687285.1 Phaethon lepturus | reverse complement strand
GCTGGCAGGCTGCAGCCGCCCGCCTTTGCCCTTGAGTTTGCTGCTGGGAGAAAGACACTTAGCTGTTGATTGTAATTTCATTAGGGCACAAGTGCCAAACATGCCTCTTGCTAATAAAAGGCATAGCAGAGCAGCAATATTTTATTTTTTTCCCCCCAGAAAACAAATACTTCCCAGTGTTTTGAGTTGCGTGGTGCACGTTGCTGGGGAGCAGGAGTGTACTGGCCCTGGAGCGCCCAGGCTTTTGGGTCTTGTATCTGGTGAGGGCTGAGCCGTGTGGGTTCCTTTGCTCGCTGGTGGTGCTGGAGCAGACTATGTGCACGGCAATCCTGGTGAAAGGTTTCCTCCTGTCCTCCCTCCGCCCCGGTATCTGGGAAAATGGAGCCTGCAGGGCCTGTAACACACTAGCTCTTAGTAAGTGTTTATTTTGATGGCCCGAGTGTGCCTGCTGGAGAGTGGGTCCCTCCTCGGGGAGGACGGGAGCAGGCGTGCTCTGGGAGCTGCTCCTGACCCTTCGGGTCCCTGGCAGCGAAGCACCCTGCGTCCCGCCTCGCGTTTGCCTCGCACTGACAGCCGCGCTTCCCTGGCTGGTGGTAGCCTAGCTCCAAAATGGCTGGGTGGCTTGGGTTCACCGGGGTTTTTTTTCGCCACGCTGCCACCGACTGACTTGTGCAAACAGACTGATGCTCACCACAGAATTCAGGGCACGTACTTAAATGTTGATGCTAACGTCGTGATGATGTGCTTGATCCTGCTAGGTTGGATTGCTGGGTTTCCTGAATGTCTGTGACGTCGGGTGACGGGCTCAGAGGTTTTTGGTCTTTCCTTCTTGTTATAACGGAGTTGAGCAAAGAAGGGGGAGATGCAGGGGGGTGCAGAGGCGCAGCCAGAGTTGCAGTCAGGTGCATGTCGTTTGGGCCGAGGGTTGCAGTCAGGTGCAAGTCGTTTGGGATGGTGTGGAATCTGACGATTCTTCACCAAGGTATTTTTGGTGAGATACCGTGTAGTGGGAAAATGTCCTAGCAGGCCCGGAGGTGAGTTCAGAAGACCGAGCAGGGGCAGTGCATGGAGCACGGAGCTACTGGGTGCCTTAGGCACACGTTTGTGGGTTGCAGGATCTGCTAACCAGAGCCGCTCCTGCGGTGTGAAGCTGTTCTGGATTCAGGCCGTGAGGAGCAGCCTGTGCGTTTCACCCGCACCTCTCGCGGCGCAGGAGCTGGTGCGCGGACCTCGGGGCGCCTCCG
>NW_010555132.1:0-26429 GCF_000687285.1 Phaethon lepturus | reverse complement strand
GAAACCGCCGCGCAGCAGCCGCGCAGCCGCCGCGCAGCAGTCTCCTGACATCTTGTGGCTTCGCTGCGGAGTACAGCGATCCCTTCCCCCACGGCCCCAGGCACGGGTGTCAGCTGGAGCTGACCTTGGCATTAACCGCAGGCACTGGCGATCCTTATATATAGCTCCATTCCCCTCTCAAATGCAGGGCCACTTCTTTCTCCCTCCTGTGCGAGAATGAATGTGTCCAGGTGAGCCTGTGTTTTCCCAAGCGCTTTTGTATGAGGTTTACCCTGATTTACACCAAAGAGGCACCTAAATTTACTTTGAATACAGATGAACTCTACATAAACTGGATCCCAGATTCTGCATCTGTCATCCTCCCTTTAACAGATGGAACAAAACCCAGATCCAAACATCCCAAGTTCGCTATAATCTCCCGCAGCCCCACCAGCTCCCTGATGCTCAGATCGAGGTCTGCAGATCAGAATCAGTCATTTCTTTTGGTTGCAGTGGCCCAGCTTCAGCGCTAGTCATGCATGATCTCTAGAGGAAAGGAGAGGAATTTTAAGTATTTAATAAGGTGTGTTTATTTTTAAACACTAGTTTAATTTTTAAAAAAACATGGCTTTTAAGATTGTTACATTTACACACATACAGAAATCCATGCGATGCAGTCCTAACCTCTATCATCTAAAAGTATTGCTTGGTTCTTGAAACACTCATGGAAGATTCTTTTGTCTCCTCTAAGTAGCTGAGACTGACTCTGATATTTGCCTCAATTACTCAGTTTCAGAACAGGGAAAATGATGAACTACACTGAATTTTGTAGGTGGAGAAATCAAGTCATTTTCCTGATGTTGCGTCCCGTTGAATCTCCCGTGGTTACTCAATACACCGGGCTCTTGCGCTGGGCTGAGTTTGCAATGGGAGGGCAGAGGACAGGCAGAGCTGGAGCTGGAGCTTTCGAACACCGTGGCTGGGACTGGTGAGAGCTCAGGCTGGAGTTTTAGAGGTGCTGAGTGATGAGGAAGGCAGAGGAAATGAGCTGCTTCTCGGTTATTTTTTGCAAGTGTTTTTCACACATTATGTTCCACAGATTGGCAAAATATGGTGCCAAGGAAGACACAGCCAGTAGTGACCATTCACGGCAGCCCTGCGTGGAGGAGTAACTTCCACACCCCACTCCCTTCCCTCCTTCAGGAAGCGTGGTTCAAAGGGGGAAGGAAATTAGGTGGAAAAGAGGGAGACAAGGCTCACTTACTGATGGGGAAAACCATGGCCAGCATTAGGGCCAGAGAAAGATTATCACTGTTACCAAGAAGCTTAGCAGGAAATACATGGAGAAAGTCATATAGTCAGTTTGTAAGAACTCATCCACGTTCCCATTCTCTTCCCATTCTTTCACAGTCTGGAAGTTACCCTCTGAGGAGACGGTGCTGCAGGGATGGCAGCGGGAAGAGACAGAGCAGAGCGGCTGGGAAGCCCTTCGGGAGCTGAAATTGCATTTGTCTTTGTGCCTGTAGGGATCCCAGCAGATCTGCATCGTAGGGAGGTAGGCATACTGCTTCGGTTACCGCCGTGCCCTTCCGCTGTACCGTTCGGATACGCACATCTCCACCAGGGGCCATTACAGGAAATTTAGGGTATTAAAAAAATCCAGTGCCAGTTTCAGTCTGAAAAATTATGGAATGGATGAAGTGGCACTAACACGTGAGAGGTTTCTCCCGATCCTCACCATTTTTTAATGCACTTAAAGCTTGTCATTTAAGAAACATGCAAAAGAGCAAACTTGCCCACACCTCATACAATGCCTTTGAATTTGTCATGGGCTTGGCTGAAAATAGAAATGGGTCTCATGGACAGGTGCCATATTCTGTGATGAAACTTGCAGTAAGGTTTTAGAAGATGAATTGCCCCTGACTGTGTGTCACCAAAATTACGGTTGTGGTTACTGTAGCAGTGCCTGCAGTATAGACATACCATTTCCAGTTCAGCTCTATCAGGCCCTTTGTTAACGCCTGCTGCAAGTAGACAATTGACTATTTGTGGCTTGTGGCTACTCTCTCAGGAGAAGTTATAAACTGAAAGTGATACCAAGTCTTATACAAGGGGACAACAAGGCACAAAATGGAAGGCATTAAAAACCTAAAAAATCCCCTTTTAAACATATGTAATTACATATATTTATATACACACACCCACAAGCAGAACCACATATATGTGCAAACGTGTTTCATTTAACAAAAGAAATTGATTTTTGAAAATATATGTGCAATATTTTGTTGCTGCAAACCAAAGTCATCTGTTTATCTTGAATGCTAAAGAGGGTGAAGGCAGCTGCAATTTGAGCTTCTCTGCACTGGCCAGCTGGTAGCTTAAAGCCAGCAAACAGGGAGGGGGAGGTGAATTATCCCCACTGGTTGGTCTTAGAAGTGGTTGCCATACAGCTTTGAAATCACAAGGGTTATGATTCACATAGGAACCGCTGGGCTAATATTGTTGTATATTTTTTTGAGATCGAATGGTGGCTGGAAGCTCAGCATCAGGTAACCTCACACCACACACTGATTCAGGGCCACCTGTACAGAAACAAACGCATCCCTTACTTGCTTTTTCCATACTTCCCATTTGTTTCTCTCGGTTGTCTTTGAATCACTGTAACTGTCCGGGTGCCATAAGTGGTATTCAGTTACAAACACCGGGAGTATGGGATCATCGTTAGAACCTGGAAACGTCAAGCAGGTCTGGTCCAACTCCTTATAGCTCCAGAGTGCCTTTAGAGGATGCCCTGCGCTTGGTGTGTGTGCGGGAGAGAGGAATGTTACCTTGCTTCGGCAGCTGCCTGTGGAGGACTGGCACAACGGCACGTTCCGGGGCTCATCTGAATGGGTAACGAGGAGAGAGAGAAGGGAGGGCGGGATGTGATTTATACCCGTTTCATTATTTTCAGTGACAAAATGCTGCGTATAAGCCAGCTACAGCTGGATGTCTTGAGTGAACCCAAACCCCGGTGCGCGTGTAGCTCCCTGATTACCGTGTGCGATACCCGCGTGTGTGAGCCCTCACGTACCAGCGCGCTTTAATAGCAACGTGCGACCTGTTTGTCGCCACTCTGAATTGGCTGTAGTGATTTCTATATTCATCCTTTTTCTGCACCCCGGTTTTATGATTTCCAAACCACAACGTAAAAGCTGTACAGCTCTTAACCAGCCATGTGGAAAAGCAATGTTGAATATATATGCATGCAGCATGTCTGGAAGCGTTGCCATATTTTTCTCTGAAGAATTTGTTTAGGTTACATAAAAGAAACAGGCAGGAGCCCTTGGGTTTTCATTTGGTGGTTCTCCCTCTGTTCTGCTTGGCTTCTCAGCTTTCAATAGATCCCAAGGTCAGGCTGTTATTTGTTGCTAGGCCAAAGTGGCAACCTCCCACCCTAACAATGCTACTATCTTCATATCATCGAGCTATAGGGGCCACATTGTGATGCTTTGGCAGTGTTGCTAGGGAGGTTGCTAGGTTGGATTGATGTCACTATGTGGGTTATAAATTGCCTTTACCCTGCTGGCCCTAACTTGGCCCCATAACACAATGATCTAATAGATGGCATCGAAGTCTTCAAATGATACATTGGAGCAACATCTTCGGACCCTGAACTTGGCAGCAAATGCATGTTATATCTATTCGGGAAAGGAACCTCCTTGTAATCTAGAGAAGAAAATAAACAATTGCTTTGGATAGTAAAACTAACATAAAATGCATTCTTTCATATCCAGAAATTAACAAAACTGAGGAAAAATTCCTAGCTTCTGCACATACATGCACTAGAACCAAGACTTTCCCTTATCACAGACTGTGTGCCCTCCACATGCCCCGCTGTTGAGAAAAGGAAGGAAGTTTTATAAAGACGAAAGTGAGAGCTGAGAAAACGAAGTAGGTGAACTGAGAATTTCCCAGCTTTAAGTACCGCGTGTCGCAGTCTCAACTCTACTAAAATATACCACCAACGCCTCTATTATCACACCTGTTTATTCTAGCACAGGAGTGCCATGCCACCTAGTCGTATTATTTGCATGTTTCTGGCTTGCGACCTCAAGGGACATTTTAATTTTGCCTGTTGCAAAAAATAGTAATAGACGAAGAATCATTTTAATTGATTTTTCAATATATTAATTTATCAAAATTTAGAAAATCTGTGTTCTACATAATATAGATGCGTGTGTGTGTGTGCGTGCACGCGCATGCGTGCATTTCATTTCTTTTTAAAAGGAATAAATAAATATAGATAAACATGCATGCCCTTCAGAGCTGTTCGGGTTTAATAAGTAAATACATCATTAGACAAGCTTTTCTTTATGCATGATGTCTTGATATGCAGGGCTTTAGCTGCACACCTCTCATTAGCGCTAATGAAATTTATGTGGCTAAATCCCCATGCATTGTGTGGAACGTACACCTTAGTATATTTGTAATTATTTTTTGAAGACTGCCTTCATTTCAAGGCAGACCAGAACACAGCTCCTGTAGTGCCATGTGAATCCATAGGGTGTATACATATTTATACATGTTTTAAAAATGCATATTATATTTCGCCCACAGAGCATAACATCTCTGCTGGCTGGAAACATGTATTAAAGAAGGTAACAAAAATCCAGAGGAAATGTCTTTGAAAAAATAGTTAATACACATGGGCTACAGCTGCCTTTTAAAGATTAATTTCTTGGCCATTTACAATGTGGTTTTTATTATCAAAAGCCAATGGACCATATTACAGAAAATCTTGCTTTGTAAATTCCTTTTGCGCTTCTTGGGCCTGATTCTGTTACACAGAATTCAGTGCTTTTCTTTCCACGCTAACGCTATCATTTGCTTAAAACTGGACCTGGATTGTCACAGGGGTTGCTATTTGTCCTCCTTAGCTGTCCCTAGAGTAAGCCGCGTTCCTTGTGCATGTATGAGTACAGTTAAAGGAATCTAAAAGGTAGAGATACAAGGCTTTGTTTAAAATGTGGCTTGCAATGCTGCAAACGTGAGCATAACTTTGCAAAGGTAAGTCGAATGCATGGGTGTAGATATTTGCATGCGTTAAATATGTGGAAGAGTTTAGAGAGCTGGAATCATACTTTTAAAGATGTGGTCCTATTGAAGCTGCCCGAGTTCTGCCTGGATTATTTATAATTTCTTTCAGTTGTTGATTTCCTGTAGCATTTGAAAATGAACTAAAGACTGTCTCGACAGAACTTATGCCTGTTCTATATCTTATTTTTCCTTCTCCTGGCCTTCTCCTTTTTTTCCTCAAGACATAAAGAGTTTAGCTTACTGCCATGAACTCCTCAGTTTCAATATGAGACTGGGCAAAATGCAAAAGCACAGTCCTCTGTGTACAAAGCAAATCCTGCCTCTTTCAAACTGTAAGCAGCAAAATTTCCAATACCCAAAGGATTTGGGGAGCCTGTACGTGGGCTGTCTCGACTTTCCCAGAGCCAAATCCGGACCTTTTCAGGTTCCTCTTAAACCCGTAAGCAGCAAGGGTGGACACGGAGGGGCAGGGTGAAGCTAGTGACTGTTAAATACTGCCAAGCAGTAGCCCAGGGAAGACAGATGAAGCTGCAGGCTCAGAGCTGTATTAAGGACGATAAATTGCTGTTACTCCCTAGCAAGCCATGAGAGGATGGAGAATGTGCTAGGGTGGATCCTGGGCATGGGCATGAGTGCCTTTCCCAGAGCAGAAGCTTGTCCTCTGCAACCTTGGTCAAATCATTTAACCTCTCTCCGTGTCACTCTTCTGTTTCTGAAATGAAAATAAACGCCAGTAATGCACTAGAAAAGCTAAACGTGCCGGTGATTATGAGGGGCTCAAATGAGGATGAAGGTGAAAGAAATATTTTAGACAGATAAAAATAATCCCTCCACAACTCCCGTGAAACCTTCATACATTAAACTCATTTCTTGGTATGAGAGACAGGACGTATTCCGCAATAAACAGGATGGCTTGCATTCTAATTATTGCAGTAGAAGTAGCTGAGGTTTTTTCAGGGGACTTTTGTTGCTGTTCCTGTGGTAGCACTCAGAGTGACATTGCCGTGTTTGCAACGCTGGAGTGCAGGGCGCTCCAAGGTGACTTACTTCAGTAGAGGATTCACACGCTGACTGGAGCCATTGGTTTAGGTCTTTGTCTGATGATACAGTGTCTGCATTAGCATTGAAATTTTCATTTCTTGGAAAGTGTTAAAATCTAATACATAAATGTTGATTTTTTTTTTTAATGTGCTCCTGGGGCTTTTTCATCTATGCCAGAATTAAGTGCAAAGGGAATTTTTACAGCCAACTTGTAAATTCCTGACAAGAGGAGTTTATAATAGAAGTGTTGACATAACCTTAACTACAGTGACAACTGAAGCTGGTTTGTTAGGAAAGCAGCAAATAATTTTCTTGCAAGAAGGCAGGAGTTGGGCATAGAAGGTAAGGCAGCTAAATTTTTTTCCCCTGAGAATCCCTGGAGGCTATTGTGTGAGACAGCACGTGAAATGAAGCTGAAGCAAATCGCATAGCAGGCAGAAGAAGAAACACTTTGGAATTTGCTCATTTTCATGAAGGAGAAGATGCAGTTATCCTCTTATATAATTTTTTTTACAAGCTGCATTTCTCCCCTCAGAGGTAATCACAAGGGTCTGATAGCAAGTCAGCGCTCGCTTTTGGCCTTACAGCTGGCTCTTACTTTATTCTTTGTCCCTGAAAACCTAAAACAGCCAGGAATGAACTCTGGTGCCTCAACTCCATGCCTTCAACCAGAGCAGGAACCAGCCCTTTGTTTGCAATCCATCTGTGTCTCTTACAAGCAATAATTTTTTTTGAAGTCACTAAATCAGATTTATTTATTTGAGCCACCAGCAGGAATTCAAAATCTGGTAACTTAAATGCCCAGCAATAGATGGACAAGCCTTTGTGCAGCGAGGCCGAGCCACAATCTGAGCTACTGGCCCAATAGATGTTGTTGTCCCTTAAATGAGAACCAAACCTATCGATAGAAAGAGGTGATTTTAACTGAAATCTGAAGCCAAAAGAGCGTATGTAGAGCTGATTTTTAGTGCCTTTATTTCCCCGAAGTCAGCTGGGGTTTGTTTCATACCTGTCACTTCTCTCCTGTAGGCGAGGCGAAGGGCAGTTTTTCAGCTCTTCTTGCAGGCATGAAAGTACCGAGGTGGAATGGAGGTTGTACGTGCATCCCCGTCCCGCAGCACAGTCCCACCCGCAGAGCCAGGCCCCCGTCTTACTCGGGCTGGGTTCAGAAGTAAGTGCGCGTCTCCCACCCACTTGCCCACACCCTTCTGCCGGCTCCGACCCTCCCCGAATCTTTGGGATTAACTTCTAAATGCCATCTATTTCCCAAAATGCTTAATAAAGTCTTTCGTACATCTTTGTTGTGATGCTTGCGTGTGGAGGGGCAGTTAGCTCAGCGGCAAGCAGCAGGAGGAGTTACTGTGAGCTGGCACACTTCGGAGCCACGGGTGCTGGGAAGAAGGTGCAATTCCCGACTCCTTCCCTGCCCCGCCTCTGCCCTACCCCGGCAGCTTTGGCAAAATCCTAAAGTAACTGTCCTGGAAAGGTGGAAGGTCCAGGGACAGAGTGGTCAGCATAAAGTAAAAAAAAATGACGTTGAAAGCAGAGAAAAGGACAGCTCTGAAATGGGAAGCCCAGAACTAAGTCCCCTCAGTACTTCCTAATTATTTAGGGGCAGCTATGGCCCATGGAGCTTGCAATCAAAGGGCTGAAGCTATTGATGAGGGACGGCGCAGTCCAGGCAGAGGGTGACCGAGCAGCGCTGCTGAACGCTGTCGGTGAGCACTGATGGATTTTTAAACCTCCTTTGCGCGGCAGCGTGGTTGGAAGGGCAGCATGAGCTGGTCTGGCAGGATGGCAGAGAGGGGGAAGATCAACCAGTAAGCGACCAGTTTTCACAGAAATATAAGGGAAAGCAAAGACTGCAGATTCCTCATTTGCCTTCTCGCTTCCCTTTAAAACAAGATTTTCTACCTTTCCCTGTATTCTTTCCTTTTAGTAAATACCGAAATACAATCCCTAGCTCTTAGGCACTGCCAGCAAACCTGGTGGAAGTACTGCAGTTGGAGCCACAGCCATGAGCTGGAGGACATGGGAAATGGTCACTTTTTCCCCTGGCAAACCAAACACACGTCGGGGGAGCAACGTGCCAGTGAGCGTCTCTGCTTTTGTCCCAGAAAGCTTATTTTCGGTCAGGATTTCCTCTCTCCCTGAACGCCCCGCTACGAGCGGAAGGCGAGCAGGCCAGTCTTTGAACCGCAAACCACCAGAGCAAGACCCCAACGCGGCTTCGGCAGGACGCCCGGGACATCTCCTGGCGCTTGTTTAGGAGTGCCCTCTGCTGGGTTCCCAGTCGGCGCCCGCGGCCGGCCTGGGAGCCCTGGGGTGCGGGTTAGCAGCACGCTGAGCTGCTGCAGAGCTGCGGTCTCCTGCGCTGCCGGGGCGCAGGAGGTTGCTGCGCCGCAGGCTCGAGTGCCTGTGTGCTCGGTGCTCCATGATGCTTTTTGCAGGGCTGTTAATGGAGGTGGCATGTGGCCGTGTGCTCTTACCTCACTGCACTGCAAAATGGAGTATGCTTCCTCCCTCGGATTCAAGGCTGAGGGATGCATCTCGGTGATATTTATATACATTTAGCCCCAGGTCCCTGCCTCTCACAAAAGCATATGGCATATAGAGTAGATTTATACCAAAAATGAAATGACACAAGGAGCAGAGGCTACCGGAGGTAAGTAGGTAGTAGTACTGTGCTTTCCATCTCGCGTTCCTAAATGAGGGTAGTAACACAAAGCATTGCCAGCAACAAATTGGCGACATCCAGCACTGCTGTGTTTTGGTCTGTGCTTATGGGACTATTGGGACTGGTTTCTCCAAACAGTCTTTTAAATTTTGAAAGGGCCTGCCTCTGTAGACAGCTGCTGCGTTTTGAAGCAGGTATCTCAGGAGATGGGGCTGATATCTGGCATTGTTATTCAGAAGTATTCTCCCTTTTCTATTTCCTTTTATGCTTCTTTATTTATGTTTCTCTAAAACCGTCTTCCATCCCAAGCTGACGCGGCAGCAGCGCGTGGGGGAAGGCGAGGCTTGGGTGGCAGCTCTGGGTTTGCCCGGGGATGCTGGGGTATCCCCTTGCTAGAGGTTTTCACGAGCAGGTTCAGACTCCAAAATCGTTCACTGAGGAAAATACACTAGATACATTGAGTCTAACTCTGAGCAGGATGGCAACCACACGTCATCTTCCAGATCTTTGTTGTGAGCTGTAGGAACTTTTTATGGCAAAAGCTTCCACGTTCTGTCCAGACACTCACTTTCATGAAACCTGTGGGAACTCAATAGCTTTGAAACAGTTTTCCTTGCAACTGGCCATCCAGTTCAAACATTACTGGGACAAGGAACAGACAGACAATACTAATTTTCTTTGGAAGCCAAATACCGAGGGGTCATTGCAGGTTTGATTTAAATAAGGACGGGAACTCGGCAGTCTTGTGGCTGTGATTGTGTCATATGCACTGGCATGTTATACCTGCTGATGGCAGGGAGGAGGGAGTCTGAAACGTTCTTGGCATTTCCCGGTAATTCTGTGTTAAATTCTTCCATGAGAGTTTTCACAAACTTCAGTTTATGCTCCGGTTTATGGTAAGGCCAGCACAGCCTGGGTCCCCTTCTTCAGTCCGTTCTCTCTTCCCACAAGGCAAAGCTGTCTCCAGTTCTGCTCCTCACCTCTGCACATGTGTTCCCTCCTTCTACGACCCCAAAAGCCGTTGGGAAGGAAGCGATGGGAACACTGACCTGGAGAACAGAGCAGCAACGGGGGTCTGAGGAGGCGTGCAGGTGATGTCGTGGGTGTGTGAGGAGATGGAAGTAAGAAAAAGACGGGAAGGAGGAAGGAGGGTGAAGGAATGTTAAAAAGATTAATGAAAGCGAGTGTTTGTGGATTTGACATTTGACTGGAAGGCACCAAGGTCTGTAGAGAATGTAGCTCTGTGGGGCAGGTCTGACTGTGAGCAGTTCCGTCGGAGGCCGTGCTCTTTGATTATACAGCGGAAAACAAAAAGTCTGATTTCTGCACAGACTTGATCACTGATCCCTTTTCTGATTCTTGGCAAGCTACTTCAGCTTCTCTGTGGCACCACTCCTTTGTGTAAAACGAAGACAGCGCAACTACATGGACAGGAATGAGAGCAGAGACTTTTCCAGACCGATGACAAATCATAGAACCATAAGGCTGGCAGAGACCTTGAGAGATTTTCTAGTTTGGCAGTCATGAATTTTCTTTAATCGTAGGACAGCCCTGGAACTTTTTAAAAAAACCTGTTCCATTGCACAGTGCCAGCACGATGGTTTGAATCTAAAAGTAAATTTGGTTTTTATTCTTTAAATTGCAGAAAGGCCCACGTTGAGCCAAAGTTTTCAAAAACCTACTTATACTTTAAAATAGGCATAAGTCCCTTTTCTGATTAGTTTTATTCTGACATCACTTATTTTCATAGATGCTTATAAACATTTCCTTCGCTAGTTAGTCCAACTTTGTTGAAAGGTAGCGGAATCAATGTGTGAACTGGAAGCATCACACGAGCGTAGCTCTCAGGGTGCAGGAACCATACTGCAGCAGGGGTACTTAGAGATCTCCCAGCAACACTACCAACTCCATCCTGATTCCAGACATTGCTTCCCTTATTAATCACCCAAAATATCATGATGTTAGCATCATTTTTTTCTCTGTTTATTTGGAAGGTCATACAAAGTTCCTCCATCTGACCAAACCTGCAGTGCAAAATAGCAGGTATCGCTCTGTACTTAAAAGCATACTGTTATGGGGAGGAACCGTCCGAAAGAAGCCCTGTTAAGTGAGGGATATAATTACAGAAGAAAATAGCAATTAAAGATCACACCTTTTCATAATTAACTCCTATGTGCCTGAGCAGAGGATTGTATTCACCTCCCTCTCTTTGGCTCAGTCTGTTGAGCTGTGCAGAGCAACGCGCTGCCGCAGCTGCTCCGCAGGCAGCAGAACGCTAATACGGTTTTGTAATGATGATGCTATGTGGTCATCTTCTTCACATTAACTGATTCATATCCTGCACATCCAGGAAGCACTGAGCATTTTATTACAGCTGATGAACGTACATTGACCACTCAGACAGAGTATGTTCACAAATGCATGTGTGACTGTGGTTTCCCTCTGTTTAAGAGAATTGAGAAAGGTAGAGGGGTAAATGGACAATATCTTTCGCGTATAGGCAGTTTGGGCATTCTAGATTCTGGTAAAAGATCTGTCTTTAAAGCAAAAAATAATTACAGCTTTCTTTTGAATAGAAAAAGACTGGATCCTCCTGTGGAAAAAAAAAGTTCTATGAATATCAGTTTGTCAAGTAAGCAAGTAGTTAATCGAGCTACCAAGTAGTTGATAATGTTCAGGATTCTAAGCTACATTTCAGTGCCGCTAAACTCTAACTTGGTAGTCTGGGAATGGCCAAACGAAGACTGAAAAAAATGTCAGATAGTTTCTGAGTTATAGACCATAAAAATAAACCTGAGTTCTTCATTTTTATCCTGAGCTTCCGTGTTGTACCTCTGTTTTTCATAGCTGAAAGAGCCATGCTTCTTGCAAAATGTGACTCCTAAGTATGACCAATTTATGATGCAAAGGGGCAGTATTCTCTATTGCTCTTTATATTACAAACGTTATAAGATACTCCATCTCTGGAAACAAATAGAAAAAAGTCGTTGTGCTTTCAGCCTTGCAGGATTGAGTCTTACTGACAAGTAGGGTACTGCAGTACCTGGAACAACTCCAGTGATTTAAGTTTGCTGTAGCAAAAGGGAACGACAATTCTTAAGTGGCAGATGGAGTTCCTGTAATTCAGAAAATGTCATTCTATCAAGGAATAATAGAAGCTGAGAGAAGTTACTGAAATCGTGTCACACAGGAATGTATATGCTCTAGCTGCACATTTTCCCCGTGTTCCCCCATAAGAGCAGTGGAAGGCACATCTTTTCTGTGGAAACTGCTCATTCATTTACCTGGGCTTATGCTCATGTAAAGTACAAGATCCGAGACCCTGAAGAAGGTCATGGGTTGTGAATTGTTTCCCATTTCTATGCTGTACATGAAAGTTGGGGTGAGTTTTCTTCTCCACAGGTCAGCTGCCGGGAGGGAGAGCCGGCTGGACAGAGGAAAACTGAGTTAGTGGGAAGCTGAGCGATCCTTATGTCCCACGTGCCAAAATTCTGAACTTTAACAGGTTACACAGAAAAATCAGTTTCCGACTATACTTTTATGATCACTATTTTTTTCTCCCTGAAATGTAGACTTGATCCCCCTCTAATTGTATATCACAGAGAGAGGAAAGCAATAATGTTTTGTCCATGCAGACCAGCAACCAATTCCTTCTGGAAAGCTCCAATTAAGGATGAAGTAGCCTGAGTGCTTCTTAAATCCACTGCCCTAGCTCAAAAAAGATTTACACCAAGATTCATGGATATAATTTATCAGGGAAAAAAAAATATTACAAATCTAACCACATCAAACATGCATGTAAACGAGGCCTCCTTTTGTGTGCCCTCAGAGGGTTTATCCCCCGCAACACGTGCACACATGCACACGCACACACCCCCCGCCGTAAGAGATCCATTTTATAGATTCAAGGACAGCTCTCTCCAAGAGAAGAAGAGACGTTGCCAAGATACCAGATGCGGTTCCATTCAAGACCACTCATAGGAGCAATTCAAGATGAAATCAAATTAGATGTGTTGGTTATACATAGCGCAGCCTGCTCGGGATACTAAATGACAGAGTTTGCCAATAATTAAGTGAAATCTCAGAGATGATGAGTCCCCAGAGCTCTCTAGGTTATGTCGGTCTAATTCTAAGTGTCATCATTATAGCAGTAGAGCAAAATACTCTGCATAGGCCACAGAGCTGGAATTTTTACTGTGGATATTAGCTTTTCATAGCCAGTGCTACAGGGCAGTACCAAGCTTCATTACACATCTTCTGCTATTACACTTGCTTAACATTGCCCTGTTATAAAGCTCCTGAAACCTGACTGCCACTTAATAATTGATAGTTAACACTTACTATCCATAGCAGCATTCATATTCAAAGCACTTTACAAGGAGCTCATTAATCTCTCTGAACCCCCTCCCCTAGAGGTGTCCAGCACAATTACCCTAATTTTGCAGAAAGGGAAACTGAGGCAGAAAGGTTGTGACTTAGCCTGGGGCTAGAGGACAGTGTTAGAGCTGGCACCGGTGCTCGGGTGCTGCTTTGTGGGAGAGCGGGCTGAACTTCTGATGTTAGGAAGCGGATTGTTCTCAGATTCGATGCGGGGACGGAGGTGCAAGGAGCCTTCCTCCAGCCCTGCAGAGCCCGTGCAGGGAGCTGCTGGGCGTCCCCGTTCCCTGCAGGCGCTGAGGAGCCGAAGCAGCCGGCTGCAGGGTGCCGCAGCCTGCGTGAGCCCCCTGCGGGTCTGCCGGCGGGGACCCTGCGCTGGGAGCAGGCTGGAAGCACTCTGGACAGGTGGAAAAGTGGTACTTGCTGGTATATTCTCCCGCAACCTGAGCTTCCCTGGCAGCCTTACGTGAGACCATCAGGGTGGACCCACTGAACACTGCTTGAATCTTTGCCCAACTCCATCCTCACGGCTGGTGGTGAGCAGCTCTGCTCAGGGAGCGCCGTGGACGCATTTTGCACAAGGATTCAGAGCATGAGACAGGCCGGGATCAGACCAAAAGTCTTCAAAACGTGCTCCCAAGGAAGCTACCCTCCGCAGCCCACTCAGAGCAGGACTGAGCCCTGATGGAATCCCATCACCAGGAATTTCAGTGCTTTAACAGTGCCCGTTTCATTGTTACCCCTTGCTCTGCTCCCAGAAAACTGAACACTGCAGCCATGTTCAGAGGAGTAGTGACTGCTTCCAGCTTTGCAAGCATGCACCTCAAATCGCTTGGAGTTGAAGTGTTGCACTGAATTTGTGATTCTGGGGAATCACTGGCTGAACAGAAACCCTCCGGAAAGACAAGAGCTGATTTAAAAAGAAATAACCTAAATATTAAAAATAAAGAAGTTAATGGAGGGCAGATATAAAGAAGCTAAGACTTCCAGGAAGGACTTGCTCAAAATCTGACACTTGTTATGTACAAAGAGAGGGAAAAGCCTTGGGGACTGTGGCATCAACATTGCTATAACCACTAGCAGCACACAGGAAGGCAAAGTCTGCACTCTGTTAGCCCCCGGCTATAGTATTAAAGGTGGCAGGGGTAGGACCAGATCCTGATTCAACAGTGCTGCAGCACCGCTGCTGGCCCCGCTTGGCCCTGCTTGCAGGCGCTCCTTCGCTCTCCGTGCCGAATGACGTCTGCAGCGCTGGCCGCCCTCCCGCTGGCACCACGCTGCTGCTTGGGAGGCTCCGCAGAGCTCGGCTTGCCCTCAGCTCCGTGCCGTGCTCCTGACGGATTGGGAGTGCAAAGGGAGCTGGGTTTATTCACAACGGAAACCTGCATCTTCAAGATGACTGGGAGGAAGTTATAAAATTTATAGAAGGTTCTGATAAAGATCTTGGATAGATATGTTCATATCGCTAAAAGATTCAAACCTAAGAGGCTTTTAATTAAAGACTGGGGCACTCAGAGCTATCTTACCAAAGAAGTAATAAAATTATTGACTAAATCACTAACAAAGGCAACTGAAGCAAGGAGTTTAAATGATTTCCAGAGTCTGTTCTCCAAGTGAAGGTTATAGTGAGAGAGCCAGCAGTGCAATTAAACCAAATGAGGTCAAGCATGTTGGGCCTTAAGGCCTCTGCCTGCTCCTCAGATTTCTTTTGTTCTTGTAATTCAATTATAAAGACCCCCCCTCAAGAACCACTTAACTGTCTCGTAAACCAGTTTGTAAACTTTTTTTATTTTTCTGTAAGTTGTCTCCTAAAAGTGGCTTTCAGCATTTCGGGCGGCGTGGAGCATATACGGGCTTCACCGTGCCTTTTGTTCTCATTTGTTCTCATTTGCGCGTTGCGTGCGCGGGGGTGTTCACAGGGGCCGGAGCTCTCCTGTAGCATCCTCACCCCGCGCAAGCGCGTTGCGTGCGCGGGGGTGTTCACAGGGCCGGGCGCTCTCCTGTAGCAGCCTCACCCCGCGCAAGACAGCCGTGGCTGGAGGTGGCAGCTGGTAAAAACCGTGGTGGAGAGCTGGAACAACGGTGGTCGTTCTGTCTCTCACTCTCCTTGCTCCCTCCCCTTTCCCCCCCAAGTTTTCTTTACCCCGTTTCTATATGAGGCAGAAGGGGGGAAGCTTTTTTGTGTGCGTGCCTAATTTCCTGCCACTGGGTCATGTATCCCAACCTTTAGCATCATAAATGAACAGGAAAGTCTGCTGGCCAGCAGATGCGTACGTAGATCCATTCACATATAATTAAATACTTTTAAGATACAGGGATTTTTTTCTTTTTACTTTTTTTTTTGTAGAAATATATTTGTAAAACAGGGTTGGGTGGAAGTTAGGTAGCTTCCAAATGCAAAACTTTTGCGGACTGCAGTCCTGTTATTCAGTGTCCACTGACCATACGGGAAGCTCCCATAATTTGGAGAGCATGTAGGACTGGGTCTCATGGTGCAATGTTTCCTGTGTAAGAAGGCAAAAACCAGTTACTTCCTCCTTTCAAGAAAGAGAGCATTTGAAGAATGAAACCATTCCCGATTCACAATAGCAGTTAAGTACCTATGGGAAGAGGATGGAAGTCCAGAAGGGATTAAAAAAATTTCTAAGCAGTTTAAGCACAAAAATCCTGTTCAGATCATGGCTTTAGAGGCTTAAATGACTCAAGGGTCTTGGATTCCTGTCTGCATCATGAGGGGCCTTGGTACCTTTTAAAATCAGGCCCAGGGTAGCAGTCTTCAAATGAGCCAGAAGTAAGGTCTAAACCTCATACAGAGAAATGCAGCATCCTTTATGGTCCGTGAAGTTCCACGTGACAGATCTCTGCTTGGAGATGAATGAAATGCTAGAAGCGACTGTTGTAGCAGGAAGAGAAGTTTTTCTTCTTCTTTTCTATTTCAGTTTAATTACAGATAAGACAATTTGGTTGAGATATTGGAAGTAGGCCTGACAGCTCTACTTCCTCTAGAAGAAAAGAGAAGGCACATGTCTCCGAGGTCCCGCAGAGACGGTGTGATCTGTTCCCTCACTACATCTCCAGAGGAGCTGGGCAGCTCAGCGTCTGAAATCTGTCAGCCTCTGCTCGGCGGGCCCTTTCAGGTTTGCCAGCCTCGGATGCCCCAGCTGTACAAGAGCGGTGTTTGACGGGTGCCTCCTCGCGTCCCGCGGCGGGGAATGCCTACTCTGTTAGCAGCAGTACTGAAACGACCACGGGTCTTAGAGACGGACTCAGGACTCACTCTGCAACTGATCCCTCTTACAAGGTTAACGTCTTCTTTCTCAGTTCGTTAAAATCTTGTGCCTCCTTCCCCAAAGGAAAGAAATGTCAATACACAAAAGCAGAAGATAAGTTAGTGCAACATTTCGGGTTGGAAATGCTGAGGTAAGATGCCCGCGTCGGTGCTACCTCAGCCACACTGCACGCAGACCGTATAGCAGCCTTATTTCGTTGGTCGCATGCATAGATTAACGTAATTACCTTTATTAAAATATATCCCCAAGTATTGCTTGTTGCTAATCTGTCAAATTGTAGATGTGGTCGATGATTGTACCGTGGTGGCATCTATAAGCAGTCATGTAGCACAATGCCTGAGACCACTGTTCTCTCCAGTCACGGGACCTATAGATTTACTTGTACGCATCTAAACTAGCCGCAAGCCCGGTGGCACTTGCTGGACAGCAAAGGAGATTTTAGCTGAGAAAGTGCTTTTATTACTGTAAAAAATTAATGCAAAATGTCAGATATTTCACACCCAAGCCGATACTGGCAAAAAGCCAGAAATATTCTGGTTTCGCTTGGGGTGTGAATATATTTGATCATCTGTAATTCAAAAGCTTTTATTTCAAAGGAAAGAGACACTGTGTTGCAATAGACTTTGAGGTGATAAATATCAGCTGTGCCACTTCTCTCCCAAAAGGGGTTTCCCACAGTTCTATAGTAATGTACAGTTCAAAAGGCCATCCTGAGATTTATAGAGCTATATGTTCAAAAAATGGCATACAAGTCGCTTTGCTCAGCTAAAGTGGGTTTGACTTGCAGCATTCACAGTTCTGCACGACTGAAAAAGCAGCCACAGGTCCAGGGTGCCAGCAGCCGAGTGATTAGTGAACATGTGGCAGTTGGGTCACTCGAATTTGTACAAGCAGTTAATCTAGCAAGTCCTCAGTTGTGTGACTAGATATTCTGGAAGCTTTCAAAAGTATTTGGCTGGCAGATCTGGTCAGGCTGGAGTGAAAGGACAGAAATTCATTTAAATCAAGAGAGTCGGAGCAGCTGATGACAGCACTGAATTTGGCCCTCTCCATGTATTTATTATTATTATAAACTGCTCTTACATTGTCCAAAGTGCATCTGTTTCTTCTTTTCTATTCTTTTTCTGTTTATTCTACTCTACTCTACTCTGTTCTTACTCCGTTTAAAGCCTCACTCAAGTTCTAACCCACTCGTACAGCAATAGCTTTTGCTTGTGAATGTCCATTGAATGCCCCAAAACGCTTTCTCTGAAGACAGTAGGAAAATTTCTACTGATTTTATTAGGCATACTGTTGGGCCCCCAATGAAAGGAATTCATACCGAAAGACTCATCCTGTAATAACCTTAACAAGTGTCTTTGTGTTTGAAGCCTGTGGATGAAGCACCATCTGTAAGTCATGTCCTGAAATCACTGGCCAGTGTACACTCATTCAGACGTCAGTGGAAGCTTTGACCAAGTAAGAACTCGACAAGGACTGCTGGAGGTGGCCTTATGTTGCATTGTTCTAACCTAATATACCTGCTCTGTATTTGCAAATGCAAACCTCTCATTTTCTTGCAAATTAAAAAAAAAAAAAATCACAAATTTAAAAGCATATGGATATTATGAAAATATTTTATTAAAATCCATTACTGACCTGAAAGTTATTCTTGCTCCTGCACAGTTTAAATCTTTGGTAATGGGGTTTTATCCTATCAGCAACCACTATTTATGATGTTGCTTTTTAGAGGGTTCTGCAAAAATGGAGAAAATGACTGAGAAAAACAATATAGACTTGCCTGCATTCTCAGCTTCATACAAAGAATATACATTGATCCGTTAGTGTTCTGCATATCTTCTACCGTTTAAAGATACACCCATACATCTGCATTTATATGCAGTATCTGTCTGCATCATTTACAGACTTCCAATTTGAACTGTGCGCTCTGAAGGACCTTGACGTGCACAGATTTGGGAGCTATGTGGGAATGTTAGATTGTTAAATGGATTGGAATTACAGGCAGTAAGTTTCAATAGCAAATGTGTGAATTCAAGCATCTGTAAACAAAAGCATGTACCTAGATTTTCAGTCTGTAGATTTTCAGACATTGGAACAACATGTAGAAGAGCAACAGAAGTTTTGTTATTGAAGAACTTCCCAAGAATTTAATACATAAAAGACAAGACATAGAACAGGACTGCATAACATCTGACCCGTGAGCTTATGTAGCCTGCCAAGAACTTTCTTCGACCCATCATAATGCTCTAGTAGACAGACTTCCCTGGACTGCCGCCTTACACTTACCATAGTACACAGCTGGAATGATGCAGAGCCTGCTCAGGATTGGGACACACGGAGGTTTGCTAACTCTCAGCCACTTAATTAACTTTAAAATCAAGAATGATTTTTCCTCTTGGTTACTTGTAGTAATACTTCGGTTCTCCGTGAGATAAATGCATAGGAATGTAGTGGGTAAGTAGCTGGGTGGCATGAAGAGTTGCCATCTCTCACAGACTGAATGTGTCTGCAGAAAGCACATATGGAAGCGGAGGGTGATTGCTCTGCTCAGTTTGGCGCTTGTGCGACTTGAGCCAGATTGCTGTATCTGGTGCTGGACTCCGCAGTTTGAAAAGAGCAAAACTGGGGCGGGGGGGGTGGGGGAGAGAAGGAGAGGGAGAGCTAAAGCAATAAGAGGTTTAGGAAACATGACCTGGGAGGAAAGGTTGAAAGAACTGCCTTGGTTAAATTTAGAGAACTAATGAGGGAAGCTACAAGTCTCCAAAAATTTAAATGTTTTTTTGATTTTATATATATATATATATAATGTCAATCAGTCACTCCTTAGGTTTACTGACACAGAATAAAGAGATAGTTGGTTAATTTACAGCAAGGGGTACTAGGTTAAATAGTAGGGCTTAACTTCCGAGTGTGTGGATAGCACACTGAGCAGTGGAACCAGTTATCAGGGCAGGATGTGGAATCCAGAGAGAGAAAATTTTTAGACTCAACCAAACAGTCATTTTCCAGGTCTGAGCTAACTATTATTTTTACTAGCCTGTTTCCCCCACTCTCTTTCTCTGTCTCTTTGTACAGGTAGGTGAGATATGGAAAACCCTTCTTGTGTCTCAAGAATCGCCACTGATCACAGCTTACAGAGCTCAGGTCATTGATATCTTGAGAATCCATCCAGCCCTATGTTTTTAGAAGTCTTTGAAAAATGCCCAGACAGAACTACTTGCGAATCACAGGATGGGATATGTGGAAGAAATAACAGAGGTATGCAGAAAATTTGCTGGTTGGTTAGTGCTAAAATAGTTATTTAAATCGGGAAGACTGAAGTTTCATGACCAAATCTAGCCCCCCTAAAATTAAAGGAAAAACTCAGTGAGACTAAGATTTGAATACATATAGCTGCCATTGCTTTTCCTCTCAAGGAAGAAGCAAAAAAGCAAAAACAAATGAACAAATCCAAACTGCCACCTTGAGCCTGAATTTCGACAGACTCCTTTCTATGATTTGCAGAAGATAAACATGATCTCCTATTTCATTATATATCTTTGCCTCCTGAAACTGGTGAGGTCTTGGTGACTTATTAATGGGCTTTCTGAAAGTGGCCTCAGCCTGCATGGATTACCCCAAAATAACTAGAAATAAGTTAATCAAATATCCCCAAACGATCTAGAATGAGAACAAATGGCATCAGACACAACAAATATAAATGCTAGTCATAGTTTTAATATTTAAAATACTTTGGAAATTCAGAGGTTCTGAAAGTAGGTATCATCCACCACAAGTATTTATTTAAGTATTTTGTGTTGAGAAATAATCAATTAATTGTGGGGGCTTTTAAAGCTGCTTCACATCCATTATAGAATTCCTGTAAAGAGATGTGGGGGAGCGTAGGTAAGTCAGCACAGCAAGAAAACATTCCAAAGTGTCCAAATTCCAGGGAGAAATGTTCCAGGTTAGTTTCTCTTTGGTAAACAAGTAGTAATACTCTGAATCTACCATGACTAACAGAGTTAAACTAATTTTTACTTTTTGGCTTTCACTCTCTATTAATTTGGTTCTCTGGGTTATTTTCAGTTTACGTGTGTAGAGCTTGATATCCAGAAAAGCTGAGCATCGCTAGTAGAGAGTGGGATGTGAAGCACTTCACAGTTTTCATCTTTGTTCATTTTTGGATGTTACCATCTTTCCATTTCACTTAAGACGGCATCCAGCAGAATTCCTATTCTTTTAGGGCTTTGAAAAGCTTGATGATGCTCCAGTATCCTGTTTTCTAACATTATAAATGAAGCCTGTCATGAAAAGTCCAAAGCAATGAGACAGTTGGTGTTCGAAACTGTGTTTAGAAAAAGACATTTCAGAGACGTGTGTCACCCTCAAAACCACAGTGAGCAATGCTTTGTCTGCAGTTGGCAGAAAAATGAGATTATTTTATATGAGTGTCAGTGATATGCCATTCCACCTCTAGATGCAGTCACATATCTGTTGGCTTGGCTGGTATATTCTAATTACGCCCTACCAGAATCATAAAGGTATCGTATTTACAGCACGTGCATGCCACCACTTGAAAGCATACACACTGGTGTTGGGAATAATCTGTAACGTGGTTATTGCCATAAAATTGAGCTTATTCCCACTCCTCGATAACAAAGATTGTTGTAGAAAGTACTTTCAAAAGGTAGTCTATCAATCAGCTCTACTTTCACAGTGACTCTGAACATTTAAAGTCAGGAATTGAAGTAAAAATTACATTTCTTACAAAATTTACTTTACAAATGAAGTTTAGCATTTTTCTTCAGAATATCTTTGCTTTTCAGAGCTATCTATATTAAAAGCCATTCAGACAAATACAAAAAAGCTAACACTGCAGGACAAATCATATTGGGCACAGATGAGTAATGCATGAGGATTAAAACAAATTTGCCACTGTTCCAAGCACTGAGGATGAATCCTGGTCTGACTGAACTTGCAAGTAACAGGCCCCTGGATTTCAATGAGATAATAATTTGATCCATGCGATTGCTTCTGTCTCTTTCTTTGATATTGCTGTAATTGCCTCTTCTTCTTTAATCCAAAACAACTGAGATAGAAAGGAAAAGCCACATATGTTTTTATAAGAAAAGGGCAATACATAATGTTAAAAAAATGTTTCATCAAAGGTGCAACCATTTAAAATGCAAAACAGATACTAGAGAGGTGACAAATTCAAGCTCTTAGTGTTTTTATTTAAGATCTTTCAAGTATTCAGTTGCCAGGAATACTTGTTTAAATTTTTTAATGCATTCAGTTAGTCATATTCAGTTCTCTTTTATGTCCACTTCTCATGAATCACTTGACAGATGGACTTCTACAAGCACATCCCTTTGGGGAAAGTAAATTTTAAGTCATAATAAGAGCGTAAGACCTGCCATACTGGATCAGAGCAAAGGTCTATCTAGTCCATAGCCTGATTCTGGCAGTAGCCAAGAGCAGTATATTAGATTTTAACGGTAATGGCTTTGATCCTTCAGTAAGTATTAAGTTGGTGACTAAGCAGAAAATGAAAAGAAATCCCAAGAGCAGAGTATTCCAAAACTCAGAAGAAACAGCAAGTGAAACCATTTCTCCCTGAGCCTCAAACCCGGCTCAAGGTCTCCGTCTCACAAGAAACAGGCATCAGGCTGATCAGCCGCAGCAAAGACGTTACCCTCCCAGGGAGCACTGGCCTTGCTAAAGCTTAAACATAGCGTGTACCAACAGCATTTTTTTGTTTTGTTCTCTTGCCCAGCTAGATACGACTGTTTTGGGGTACTATGGCCAGTTTTGCTGTTGCAAAATGGAAGTATGTAATTAAACCCTAGCAACGTGAATGAAACGTAGAGGGAAAAGAAATGGCTGGAGGAGGGAAGAATGCAGAGCAGGCACCGGGAGATCAGTGCGGGTGCAGTTTGAATGCTAGCTGTGGTGAGTGGTTCTACCAAAAGGGATGGTTCGGGTTTAGAAATTTGGGCTGGCACATAGCACATGGGCAATATCTGAAACCTGTTCTGCTCTCATTTACAGAGTAAGGGCTCCATTTGTTCCAGTGAGATTTTAGTTAAAAGTTCTCAGGGTTTAGCTCATCTTTTTAATTGCTGCTGTCTCAATTAAATTGCATCTGTGATAACAACAGCCCTCCTGGAGACCCAACAGGAACTTGAACACATTGTGAGTAAATTAAATAATCGTGTAAATTATAAAGTTTACATCTACTGGTTATTGCATAAAAAACTACATATCGAACATGTTCTTTTTGTAACCTTCCTGCTTTAGGAAATCTTAGAAAAAAGGTGCCAAAAATCTACAAGGATCACTGGTAATTTGTTGATCAGCATTAGGTTCATTAAATCTATGCACTTCATTATCTGATTAATTCAGAGGCAGGTTTGTAATCAGTGATGAAATGTTTAAGATTCTTCTGCTCTGGGCTCCACAGCCTCCTGCAGCTCATTAGAAAAGCTAATCAGATTGAATTTTCCACCATGCTGTTTATTGTAGCCCTAATGGAAGACAATCACTTTAAAATTACACACTTGGCAGGTAATTTCTAAAAGCCATAAGCTATGGAAGCTCTGTTCTCTCTGGGCCCTTTGTCTTTCTTTACTAGGGTAAGGTGAGTAATGGTGATTTCTGCTAGAGCTTGGAGAGCTATTTTGCAATATAGAATGCAATGTAAATGCTGCTGAAAAAATATTTTTGTCTTTACCATGTGTCTTGTCACCTGGGAGCCCTTTCAGAGATTGTCAGTAAGGCGTGAGGAGTTTGTTTTAAAACTCGGATGGGTTTCCCACTTTGTGATTTGATTATTCAAAGCATTAAGACTTTTCTTCATGTGCTCTTATTCTGGGATGAATAGCATCAGTAAAAAAAACTAGGACAACTTTTTGGTCCTCATGTTTCACAGATCAGTTATGAACCCTGTTCTGGAGCTTTCTGAGTGAAGTTACTAGTATGATTTGAAGGAAAATTATGACAATATTTAGTGAAGAAGAACCAGAAATGAAGGTAACCTAAAGTATAGAATATTCTTAAATTTTTAATAGTTGAATTTCTGTGAATTATGAGAAGAAGTGACAGCAGCAGTTCATAATAATCTCTAGCACTAGCAATACTCCTGCCAATTCATTTTTCCTAAAGGGTAGCTGAATTGGGGAATGCAGCAGGGACAGTCAACAGCTGACCGAGAAACACTGTTATTCCACCTCTTTTAGAAAAGATCCTTTCAGTAAAGCGAGTGTGAGGAACCACAGACTGGGAGCCAGATCCAAGGTGGTAGAACAATTCCTCTGGCCCACTCTACTGCTTTCGCGATTGTGTGGACAAAAGTTTATTTGTGGTTCAACTGTTATATCCGTTAATCTCTTAATACATGGAAGGACGGGCTCTCCTGTGACTAGACAGGGACCCATGGAGACATGGGCTGAAGGCATTTGTCCCCTAGCATGTAACCAGAATTGAACCTGTTATATAATGGAGAATGCCAGCGTTTTGGCTAGGGACGTGCTTTTGGTCATATGGTAGGGGAATAAGTGACATAAAGAATTATCATCTTTAGTGATTTATTGTAAGAAGATCCCAATCTAAACCTTCCTTGCCAAACCATGTTCATCACATCTTTACCTATGGGCAATAAGGGCTGAAGACATATCCATAGAACACGGTGAAGAAGGTGCATACCTAATACAGGTGAATCTTTTTATCAACCAGCGTTCTCTAAGTGTGCCAGCCTCAAGGGCTGGATCCTGTTTTTGGGATCTGTCGTCTTGTCACAGGCCTGACTCTATGAATAAGCAGCAAGTTGCTAATGCCAGCCCTACTTCTTCCTTCTACATGGATGTGACAGCTTGATCAGCAAGCACCAGTTGTGCTTGGGTCATAAGAATGAAATGTGCTGTGCAGGAAAGGTCAGGGGTAAAAGTCATGGCAAAATATATCCCCTTCAAGTGGATGACACTCCTGCTTTTCATTGGTTAGAGTAATATTAGGGTTTTTGAAATACTGAAATCTAATAAAAGCAGACTTGGCTTAATGTTATGTTATTCCACAGGGTCTGCTCCATCAAATGTGTGCAGAGGTAACTGAGCTAAGAACAGAGGAGTATTGCAAGCCTTGCTTGGGAAGGGCACCATTCGGTGCGTCTCCAGCCTGCGTCAGCTTTGCTCTAGCAGAATGTTGTGCGGTGAGGCAAGCGTGAGTGTTCTGGCCCCATTTTATGGGGTTACCTTGTGGACCACCCTGTGGACTGCTCTGCGTGCGCCCGGCAGAGCTGCTCATCCACCAGTCATTCTGTGCTCGAAGGGCTGAATTTTGCCCATGCTCAGAAGCTCACAGCCTCTTCGGTAAGGGAATCTAGTTTTGAGGGCATAGGTACAGGGAAAGCCTCAACTTAGGAGTCTGGACCATTTTCAAGTGTGGGTTCCTGAGAGATACCTTTCTTCAAAGTTGATTTAGTAAAAAATATGTTCAGCATTTGGGTTCATTCTATTACCCCTCAATAGTTTTTCAAGTTAAAACCTGGGTGTGAATGAAATACACCTTTAATATAAACTTGGGGGGTTATGGACCTATGTAAACATAAAAGTTGGACATGAAAATAATAGTCATCTGATGCCATCTCCCTGTGAAGATGCAATTGCTTTTGTAGCCCTTTTAACTAGTCTGGCTTTGTGCATCTTGAGGAAATTTCAGTGGTTTTAATTAAAAGCAACACCTCCTGGGGTGTAAGACCTGCCAGTTATCCTTTTAACACCCTTGAAGTCCATTGCCAAATGATATCATCATTGTCCTTCATCTGCCTAATCTTTCGGTGAATTTGCAGGTCATGTATGGATGGTGATATCCAAGACAACTGCACTTAGTGGTATTTATGATGCTGCAGGGAAGTTCAGAGTTGCATCTATTGCTATATTACTTTCTGTTTCAGCCTGGCTCAGCACTGCTCTGTGTGATTTCCGTCGAATGAGCCAGGATGTGTCCTCCACAATGGCAGGCAGCCCTGTTCATAGCTAATACTTGACAGAACAGAGCCTGGTTCACTTATCGGCTTGCAGCCGCCAGTAGGAATCTAACCTGATTTGTGGCTGATCCACAAGGCTGTGGCTTTCGGCAACTGTACAATGCCCTCCCTCCTTCCCAGTGGGTGCTGCTAAACATGTCGGCTCCTACCACCTCTGTGGTTTCCCCACAAAACACACAGAAGCCACCTCCAAGCTGTCCCCGATACTGCTGCCCCTTTTCTTCACCCCTGACTTCACCAAGCCCATCTTCAAGACCCTTGGTAGCTCTAGACTGCTAGATTATTCCTTTATCTTTTGCTTCCCAAACTTCTAACTATACAACTAGAGAAATGGGCTTTTGATAGTTCCCTTAACCCTTTCCATATCACTTGAGCTCATACTATCTTTAGTAAAATTTATTGTGGTAGAAGATGTGTCTACATCTTTTTTCAATTAGGGCAGTGAAATTTAAACTTTTTTCAGTCACAATGAAACCTACTTTATAGTTGCAGGGGAAGTATCAAAGTATTTTAAGGATTGGAAACAATCTCTCTGGAGTTTATTTGCTGTAAAAAAAGAGCTTGACTTTGGCTTTTAAGTGCCTTGAGTCTTGTAATCTGGACCCTTCCATTATGTTCAAGTTTAGATATTTCTTTATAACATTGCCGGCATTAAAAAACAAAAAACAGCAAACACACACATTGAAACAAACAAAAAGACCCCAAACTAAAGCAATAAAATTTAACCTGTTAAGTACAGTAACACTTCTGTAATGAAGTATTCCTCAATAGACTTGTCTGAGTTAATGACCACTAAAAAGTCAAGTTTGGCTCAAAATTAAGGCTTGCTTTTAAAGGCGCTTTTCCAAAGGGGAGGCAGATGTAAAAGAGAACGAAAGCAAGCTCACTCCTTGCGACAGGGAGACGCGGCTGCGGTTCCGGCTGCCGCGGCTGAGCGACACAAAGCGCTGTAAGCGGAGCG
>NW_010555131.1:0-6505 GCF_000687285.1 Phaethon lepturus | reverse complement strand
AGCGCCGCCAGGCGGGTGGCGTCTGCGCCGGGATTTCTTGAGTGTTCCCTTGGGGCCGGGGAAGGGCGGCCGAGCGGCAGAGGCGACGAGAGCGATTCAGGAGATTATCGCGGTCCGACCCACCTGCCTGTGTCGTGGTTGCACAGAGATCCAGGAGAGCCTTTTGCAGGTGTGTTCAGAATTGGACTCTGAATTCAGAACTGGGACCGGAGTTTTAATTTTTGCCCTTTCTTGTGCCAGAGAGCATTAGAAAATTTTTAACTTGTTTGGATTCTGATCTTCCCAGCCTAACTGGTATGTTTAAGTCCAAATAACTAGAAATCTGTCTTTAGTAGGTGGTCTGTAATTTGTTTTTTTATCCCGTGTACGGTTTGCTTTACCGCTCCTCATAATAGTTACTGTGCCTACACTGCCATGACACTTGGTTTATGTCTTTTTCCTATATTCCCTTAAGCCTCGTCTCCGCTCTTCTATTTTTATAAACTACTGAAATAATAGTTTTTCTATCCAGTGCTGCAGTTTGACAAGGTGGGCTGGAGGAGTTTTTGAGCATGATGGTATTTTCCTGTGGAGACTCAGTCTCGCATGTTTTAATTAATGCTCAGGCCAGGTAAGTTGGGTTTTTTTCCGGAAAACAGCATTTCTTCTAGCAGTGCTGACCTGTGCACCACTGTTGCTATGCAGCAACCTCGACTTCAGATTTTTTCAGCTTCTGTTTTGAGCAAACTCCCCCAAATCCAAAGACTTTTCTTTTGTTTGTTTTGCTTTACTGGGTCAATGTTTAAGGCTGCAAGAAAATTTTAAAAATTATGCTTCTCACCCACTGCAAAGAATCCAGCAAAATAAAGTGGCTGTGTGGAGGGGAAGTTTGAAAGGAAAAGGAAAAGCTCTTGTGTTATGCAAAAGAATTTTCTTGTTTCTCTTAACTGTGTCTCTTGAGTTTATCACTCTTTGACTTTATGTTTATCATTCAAGCTAGTGGAAGATATGATTCCCTCACTTCGGTTTGTCAAATAGGTAAATATAATTTTGATTTTTTTCACAGCAAAATGAGGATGCATAGTAAATGTAAGAGTCCTCTGAGAGTTAAACGGATAACTTTAAAATGCATGCACAGTTTTCCTGCATTCATAATATTGCTATTAACATTATTTTTGAATTTCTGAATGCTATTTTTTTATTTAGTGGTAACTTTTTTTGTTTGAACAGATGGAGTTGTATAATGTAGAGGCAGTCAATTCTCATACAAAAAATGATAAATGAAGAACAGGCAGAAACTTTAAGCATTTCATATATATAAGGAGTTTTAACACATTCATTTATGTTACAACGCAGTTTCTTCTAGTGAATAATTGCAAACTTATAGCAGGTTTTGTCAAAAATTAGCTGTTTTCTTTCCTTTCTTCTCTGATAGGTAGAGAAATATTGCCTTTTAGTTTTGATCTGTCCTTTTATAGCCCACCAGATCACACTTTTGATTTGTGCTTCTAATGAAATAGAGACAGATTAAGTGACATGGTGGAAATATAGATGCTCTGCATCAAATCATACTATCACAGATTAGTACAAAAATTCGCAAGAATGTGATTTTACATTTTCACAGAGTTGGAGAGAGCCCTTTTGAGTTTCAGGATTTAAATATGACGTTGAAAGGGCATGAAAAGAGGCAGAAAGAAAGAAAGAAAAGAAAGAAAGAAAGAACGAACGAACGAACGAACAGAAGAATATTGGGATTGTGATTTTAGTTACTCTCTATTTAAATCTGTAGCCAGGCTTTCCTGAAGGAAGGGGTGACCAAGCAGTTCTGGCTGAGCCTTGTGCAGAAACCTCTCTTTTCCCCATGTCCTTTCTCTCCTCATGGGAACATGTTCTCCAGCAATGTCACAATATTTATTGCCAGCATCAGGGGAATTATTACAGGTCATATTGGGACACATTTTCTTAAGCAGCTCCTTGAAGAAGAAGGACAAGGTCCTTAGCCCGAAGAGCGAACGATCTGATTTTAATCGCGGTGTAATAAGACAGGAGGTGACAATCGTGTTTTGGGGACTGGGTGCAGCGAAGAGGGTTGGGTCTTGGTCTGAGCCACGACCTTTCTTTCTGAAATCGGAAAGCAAAACATTTGCTTTACTCAAGCAATCAATAGGGCAAACGTAATTAACTTTACCTGAATATTAATGTTACCAAAGCTTTCCTCTACTTGCAGGAGGGAACAGTATTTGAAGAAAATTTCTCACTGAGATTAGAACAAATGTGAGCTCTGTGTGTGTGTGTAATGTTTAACTGCTTCCAGCACAATGAAAACCAAAGTGAACGGCCTGGAGACTTTAATCTAAACGCCGTTTATGCTAGTGGTGTAATTTGAAGCTAGTAAAGACATTCACAATAAAGGTCTGCACGTAGTAAGCCCAAGCTGATCTGAAGTTTTCCTATTAACTTTTGACTCATCTTTGCAAAAATAACACCTGCGTACAGTTAACCCTGTTTTGCACTTGATATCTGAAATTCAGAGTTCATACCGGGCTTCAGTGCAGAACAATGTGAAAAGGTGATGAAGATTTCAGTGGAGTTATACAGACTGTCTTGCTAAAAACGTGTGGAGCCTACAACTGCTGGCAGTCTAAATCAGAAGCAATGTCCCAGTGCCTTATTAATAAAACCATTTCAGCTCCCACGTGTTTCCATTGAGTTTGTTTTCTTGAGGCTGAGAAGTCAGAATTGGAAATTACACCTAATTTCCCCATTTTGTTAAACAACTAAGACAATCTTTTATATATGATTCTTCACATCACATTTTTGGTCTCCGCTCAACCTCCTCAGGGTTCTGAGCCTTTGATGTTGTTACATGCTGCACATTTCAGAGAGCCTTTGTCTTGGAGGAAAATTTCTGCCTGACAGACACACACACACATACATGCGCTGTCAAAATATTATGTGCCATCCTAAATTATTTGGTAGCAATGGGAAAAACACCTGCTTCCTGAGAACATTTCTTCCTTTCAATTATCCACAATAATTTTTTTTGGTGATGTATTATTTAAAATGGTAATGACAACTTGATGTAAAAAATAGGTAATTTTTTATTCTTCTTGTTCCAGTACTTGACATTAGAGTACATTGTTCTGATTCCCATTTAGCCATGTGCAAATGGCTTTCACAAGGTGAAGTAAATATATCCTATTCTTCATCCATTACATCCGTGTGCTGTATGATATGCAAAACCTTTTAGGACTGACTGTGCAGCAAATGCTGCTTTTTAATTATAAATAAATATAAAATATGCAAAAAGATAAAGTTGACGTGAGCAAAGAGAGAGCAGGAGCATGAGATATGTGTCTTGAAACCGCAGTGCTTTTGAGTGCAGTGGTAATTTTTTGAAAATGAATTAGGATAACATTCAGAGGTGCATTTTAATGAGCTTGAAAACTTTGGGACTTTAGGTTGTTAGTCAGCAGTATTCTTAAAAGGTACTTTCTTGTATGGCTGTCTAAATAGTCCGTAATATTTAAATTTGCCATATGTGCCTGTCTAATTAGATACATAACTTCTTTATGTACATAACTATCAGATGCAAAGCATTTTAAAGATTCTTACTTGTAGGTTTTAATAGTAATCATTGCCTAACAGGTTTTATGAGATGAGAATACTGACCTCTTTTACAATATTGTGATCTACGTAAACTGAAATACTTAAATAGGGGCACTCGGTTCCTCATCTTGCACGTCTTTGCAAATATAATCCAAGGAGGGCAGGAACGTGAATTAGCGATGAGGCTTTTTTCTACTATCTGTGTTGAGGCTTGATGATCTTAAAGGTCTTTTCCAACCTTAATGGTTCTGTGATTCTGTGACGTCAGACAGAGGGCTTCCGCCAAAATAATAATCATTAGTTGGTATGAAGGGTGGGAACAGGGTGGAGAAGCTCAGGACCGAGCTTGGTGGCATCAGGCGCAGGAGGAACCATCCGTCAAGCTGAGTGACCAGCAGCAGGACAAAGAGGAGGTGTCAGTGGTGGCACATGGTCCTTCCCAATGTGTTTTTGGTGGCTGGGATCACACAGACGGCCTTATCCCAAGGGCGGCGGTGAACTGGGAAGGTCAGCGGGAGGAGAACGGGCACTGAGCTCTGCCGGGCAAAGTCGTGTCAGAGAGGGACCAGACTCCTGGCTTCTACTGTCGCGCTCAGCTCAGTTGTGTCAGGCCAGGGTTTTGTGGGGACAGCTGAACTGTGGAAAGCTTCAGATGTTTTAGGACATTTCTGTTTACTTGTTTCTCTGCCGGACACTTCACCAGACTGAATGACACTCAGTTAACTCCATGGTTTCCCTTGCCCAGAAAGCCAGCCCTTGCAAAGCGCAGCTTGCACCAAGAGAGGGGGTGAAAGCAGCTCCTGCTTGCTGGGGGGATGTAGATGTTTTTATGACATCTGGTGGTCATAGAATCGCAACTGCTTTAAGTGAAAATGGCAGTTGAAAACCCTTCTGGAGAAAATTCTTCCTTTTAAGACGTACATACATGCATACATACATACATATATACGTATGTAAATGCACCTTTTATATATATATACACGCACACATATATGTATTTATTGTATTGGACTTTTATGTTCCCTACCAGCTGTTGCTTTAGGTCTTTTGCATGTTTATTATAAGGAGTCAAAGATGATCAGAAAAAAAAGCGATAAAATATTAAAGATGGGGAAAAAAGGAATCATTATTTAGCCAGGAAATTTAATTGACGTTAGTGTAAAATATGTTGGCCTAATGATTGCGTAATTTGGCCCATGTTCAACAGCTCTCGAGATTACGCCGCATATTCTCACTTACAGCATTCACTGCATTCAGCCCAATAGCACCAGTCGTGTTGCTTCTGCACCTTTGTATTCATTATTCTAAGAGTTTTAAACCAAAATGGAATTTCACTGTATGCTGGAGGCTCTGGGAGGGGGATATGGCAGGATTTATTTGTTTTATTGCTGGCTGCAGGAAATGTGTACTTGTTACTGCACAATATGATGTCACGTAACAGTGGCATTGGATGTGGGGCGAATTACTGACTTGACTGTTGTAATTAAAAAGGTAGTATTGACTCTAGCTGGCTTGGATTGGGCCTGTGTATATTGCGCTTTTTTACAAAATACCTACTGCAAATCTAAAGACTTTATAATACTCAGCAAAGATTTTTTTTAGACAAATGATATTGTTGGGTCTTGCCTGACCTAAATTATGATGATAGTGAGAAATGCGAAAAACCAAGTTAAATTACTCGTTAGCAGAAATTTCAGGCAATGGACACTTTTCCATGAATATTGCATATAAGGCTATAAATAATTCTGTTGGATTTTGAAGATCAGAAAGTGACTACTCGGATGATGTAGGGCATTTATGTAAGCCTTATCACTTTGTGCATGCTGTAAGAGACATATTCATTCATGGAATTCAAGTCTTATGTGGGGAAATTTGACATTTTCTCTTAAATTTCTTTTAAATAGCTATTTCTTTTGATTGCTTAAGACTGGAATAAACAAATATAGCACCATCACTCACCTCCGCTGTTACCTGAGAGCTGCGCATACTGAAATGCTTTTCACAAAGCTTTTGCCTTTTAAGAATGTTTTATTCATTATTCTAATACTAGTGCTGAAATTGTGCTCATAAAATACATGTTTGTTAGATTACTGAAGTGTAGGTCTCTCCAAACCTTCACTCAAATATAAAAATCAACTTCAGTTGATAGAATTTGCCTCCTTATGAACTGATTTGGATTTTTTGTTTTCTATAAATGGTGGTAATCTCTTCATATTAACCGGGGGGAAAAAAAAAAGACGTAGAATTGTTGTTTGGGTTTTTTTCCCCTGCAATTTAGTCAGAGAATTTTGTTATCCGTCTAATAAAGAACTAAATTTCTTTATTAAGAAGAAAAAACTTGAAAAGTGCTTAGTTTCACCACAAAACACTAACCAAGAAGAGCACCCAAATCCCTGAAATTTGTAGATTGAAGAAGGAAAGAACTTGTGATTCTTGAGATGCTGCTTACCATAAGCATAACTGTTAGTTACAGCAGTTTTGGCAGCCAGGTTCCTCACTCACATTAGCACCAGCTTCCCCGGCATTCAGCTGCGCGCTAATATTTGGGGCCAGCTGCCCTGCACGGGCTTCCAGGATGGGGCTTTTCCTCTGCTTTTCGTGTGTCTCCCTCCTCTCTGCAGTTTGGAGGATGGAGTTTCTGGCAAACAAACAAAAGAAATCACAAAAATACCTAAAGAGCTTGTTCTTCAAACCCCACAGAAAACAGCCGCAAGCTGAACGTCAAAGAGTAAAAAAAAGAAAAATCGCCGTCTCAGGGTCTCCTGCGCGCCGGGAGCGTTTTCAGCGCCCGCGATACGCCTGTCCTGCGAATACAGAAACGCCTCTTGGACCCCGGAGGGCCCCCGGCGCCCACGGCCCACGTGGGGACCGTGGGGCTCACGGGGGGACCGGTGGCCCCTTCCTGACCCAGGCAGGT
>NW_010555130.1:611-1498 GCF_000687285.1 Phaethon lepturus | reverse complement strand
TGCGGAGGAGGTCTCCAGGCTGGTGCATCTGAGCTCTCCCACCCCTGAGGCTGCCACGTACCGTGGCCTTCACCTGAGATGCGCAGCCCTGCTCCCCTCCTCGGATTCGGGGTCTGTGGCTTCCTGCGAAGCCCCTGTCTGACAGCGGGAAGGGAGCAGAGGGGAAGGTAACCCACCCCACAACACCCTTCCCCCATCACTCACCCCCGAATAAAAGCCCACAGCCGAAGTCCAAGTCAAAGGAAGCTTGGAGCCAACAAGGGGTGCCCTTGAGGGCACCTGCACGGCTCCCCTCTCTCTCTCTCCCTCGCATATACCCAACGTTGTATAAAACATCTTCCTCCTACCATCACGGCTTAATGACTTTCCCTTCAACTTCGCAAGAGGTATTAATGTCTCCATTAACAGCCACCAGAAATGGAAGCTCCATATATCATGAGTGCCGCTCCGTGTCCTCCTCGTACAGAAGTTTCAAAAGCAGTTAAAATGTAGCTCTCTAGAAAATTAATGGCTCAATATACAAAATCTGTAATTGCCGCTAGAGGCGAGGAGGAGGAGGTGGAGGTGGTAGAAGTGCTCAATCTCGATGTAATTAAGTACCTTGTTCTGTGGCCCCTTCTCCCCCATGCCCATGGGATGTAGGTCTCGTGCTTCACGCACGAGGGATGGTGGGAGGCAAATGGTCCCTACTTGGTGTCGCGTGCCCAAGCATCGGGAGAGCTGCTGGTGCGTGGCTCCTTCCCGTGGCGCAGCCTTGATGTCTGGGGTTGCATGAAAGGGTAGCAGGGGCGGGAGCGGGAGCTGCCCTAAGCCTTCCCGGGAGGATGATGTGCACAATATCCCCCCACCCGCTGCGATTTAAGCAATAGAAAAGCCAGATGGGGGGG
>NW_010555130.1:0-580 GCF_000687285.1 Phaethon lepturus | reverse complement strand
CCGCGTGTCCGTTTGGGGGGGGGTGGCTCCAGCCTGTGTCGCCTTGTGGCAATGGGGACATTGGTGGCTACCAGCAGTGCTGGGGAGCTTGGACCTTCTGGAGACCAGCCCCATATAGCCAGGAGGGCTGGCAGGGGCAGAGGGGGATGCTAGGGCAGCTGGGGCCTGCTCTGGTTTTCCTCAGCCCCGTTTCGGAGAGGGGAGGTTGCAGTGACTCTTGTAATGGCCTGGGGGAAGATGCAGCCATGTGGCTGCTGGTCTGGTCTGCCTCTGCAACGAGTACCAGTTGGCTTTAAACTGAATTAGTCACCCGTAGGCATCGGGTCTTTTGGCAGCGCTTGTATGGGTTTATAATGGCATAAAGCTGATTTAGCCTCATTTGTCGTCAGGGGTTCTGGGGCTTGTGGTCTCCATTCAGTTAAACCAGACCAGTGTGTGCGGAGCGGGCTGGGAGGTCGCCTGGGCACGGAAGTTAACCGGGGAGCACCAACGGCTCCCGGCAAAGGCCTGCGGAGAGGAGGGGAAACCTCAGCACCCGCGGCCCGTGTCGCCCACGGGCGCCGCTCTGCCCGTCGCGGGT
>NW_010555129.1:0-6741 GCF_000687285.1 Phaethon lepturus | reverse complement strand
CCGGAATTCCGTTCCGAGAGTCCAGAAATGTGCGAGTGTCGTAGTGTACGTACGGGAAGCGAAATTGTTTAAACCTCTTCAGCGATCGTGGCCATATATGGGCTTGAAATTCTGTTCTGGACACCGTAAAGAGAGATTTGCCCTATCAGATGTCAGGATGGCAGTGCAGGCCGTGTAAAAATCGGTTCTCCGGTGGCCTGAGGTGGACAGCACTTCGCCTTCCGGCGGCTTCAGTGTAATCGAGGTGTTCGCAACGTGCCAGAATCCGGATAATCCGGTGCAGCGTCAGGGGCCTTAAGTCCCGCTGCGAGTCCCAGTCCGCTTGTGCAACGAGAATAAAAAAGGCCTAGAGCACCCTCCAGGTTTTTCCTGAGAAGGGCCTGCAGGGTCAGACTGGAAACCAGAAACCGTTGCACTTTCTTTAACATTGTAAGAGCATCGGTCTTTCTTAAGGCTAATTATAGAGAGCCCTGTAACTCTTGTTAATCATCTCTCAGGAAGGAGAGGAAACCTGTTCCTGCGATGTTGTAGGCTCACGATAACGTTCAGGTTGGTAGTAAAAGCCTGTATATGGACCCAGGGTATACCCTGCGGGTAATTAATTTCTTCATACAGCTGGTTCCCTCCGTGTGAATGATGAAGGAATTAATCTCTCAAAATCTCCCACCTTCAAGGGGAATTTTCTGTCTGCAGCTTGACCTCTATTAACATTGCTTCTTTTAAGGTATTTCATTAAAATATGACCTTCCTAATTCTCTAGCTCATTCTCAGTTAGACTGGTCTGTGAATGGTACTGAGAAAAATCATGCTTATTCCAACTGAAGTGCGATACAGGAGGAAGAAGTTGACAACTGTAGAAAAATTGACCCTTTCCCTCTTCCCTCCCAACCTAAGCCAATCTACAGGATGGATTTTCCATAGCTATAAGTATTGCAAGTAGGAGGGTTGCGGCAGGGTGCAGGATCTAAGCCGGAGTGGGCAGAGCTGGGGGGATGAGCATGTAATCCCCTCCTGCCTGAGTCCCCCCCTGACGTTAACTGAGAAAATTAGGCTTGATTTTACTTGCAATCCTCTGAGACCTGGCTTGGTTTTGGAGTAGGATGCACTAAGCAAAGCCCTGGAGCACCGGCGTGAGGAGTCATACAGAAGATGCACAGGATCTTCATGCAGGTCAGCATATAGCACCAAGGGGTGACTTTGGCCAGGACACTTGTACTCTGGGCAGTTAGGGAGCTCCCTGCAATAGGAAACAGCATGAAAAATGATCCGTGAGCCCACATACATACACCGGCGAACCGGTGCCGCCGGCTTCCTGCCATCTCTTGGGAAAACCAGGTTCCCTTAAATCCAGATCCTGCTCCTTTTGAGCTGGGGGCACACTGCCACCAGTGTCAGCTGGTTCAGAGGCAAACCTTGTTTTCAGTTTGGTTAAATTTAGCACATCGGCACAAGGCACCTGGGTTTCATCACGGGTCAGGACTCCCCACTCAGATGAAGACAAGAGGAGCAAGCCCCTGCCTGGTCACCTGCGTCCCTCCTGCGTGTGGCCTGAGCGCAGGTACCTCTGTTAAATATTTTAACCTTGTCTACTTATTTATGAGCAAGACTCCCAGAACAAGTTACATTTTTAAGGATCCATTGAATCTCAGCCAAGCTATGGAGAATAAAACAGATAAAGACTCTCAGGAGCATAAACAGCACACAGAAATCCTAGTCCATGTGGCATAATTTTATTTAAAAAAAAAAGTGTTCTAGCCTGAGGTGGTAAATCATACTCAGTTTCTGAGTGTCTCACGTCTGGGAACCCCTGTATCTGTAATTGCTTTCTGTTATGAATGCTTCTAGCGGCAGGTAACGCTTGGCCTGATTTGCCTCAGTCCACAGGAGCTGATGTTTCCATGATGGCAGGTTTCAGCCGCCCCAGATCAGTCGGCCTGTCAGGTGGAATATTTGCAGCAGTCCATATTGCAAAGGGAAACTTCTAAAAATAGGAGCCACTTAGGAGATTTCAGACACCTGGCTGTTCATTTTTAGAACACTTTTCTTAAGTATTTTTGATTGGTGTGATTTTCTTTTTGGTGAGCCCAGGCTGCAGACCCTTCTCCTGGGCCAGGGCCATTACTTTCTAGGGAAATGAGAAGAGACTCTCTTTCTAACCCCTGTTGTAGGGGAATTTTAATGTTTCTGTACCTGTATTTTAAAATAAGATGCACATGCAAATCAAAAGCGTGTCTAAGAAATAAACCAACAGAAAGGAACCCTTCATCACTTAATTGTTTTATATTGTTTGGCATTTAATGAAAGCCGTTTTATGTAATTAGCTCTCTGACTTAGGGGGTTTTAACTGGCTGTAGTGGCACTCATGAGAGACTGGGAAGTCAGCTTTAAGATGATTTTAATATGTATAAAACATCTTGTTATTTTTTAAATAAAATGTTTCAATTAGCCATTATTGTGTTAAATGATTTAAACATCTCCCTGCTGATCTATAAACCAAAACCATCCAGGTCTGACGTCGTACTCGAGGACTAAGAACCAAAACTGACTGGAGGCTAACCATAAAACCGAAGAATGTAGGGATTTTATTCTGTTTCTTCACTTCACTTTTAAAAACTGAAGGCCCCAGCTCTGCACAGATGTAGTCATTAACTTAATTTTATGAACTATAAACAGTCCCATTCCAGTCAGTCGACTGTGCACGCAGTGAATAACCTAAGCACACATTGAAGTGTTTACAGCACAGGGGCTAATGTGATATCATTAAGGGCATCCTTAATTTTGCAACAGATGCAGGGGTTGCTTGAATTTCAACTAATCCAAAAGCAATAAAGGCAATTTGTTGTTTTTTTTCCTGAAACTTGTTTAGCATCTAGAAATGGATAGTGCAACCCTCGGTGCTGTTTCAGATCGAGTGTAATTATTTACCGAACTAATGCACCTACATTTAATTTACCCTTTTTTATATACATTCCCGAACTGTCATTTGTAAAACGCATTTGTTACCTGCAGTTTCACATGCACAGCTCCGCATCCGTAACTCCAGTTGTAGCCGTGCTCTGCAAGATCAGTTTTGATGTGAAACCCCGGACTGGGGGATTTCCACCGGCCGCTGCCTGGAGTCCAAGGCCTGTGCACACCGTCACACTGCTTTTTGATAGCAGCTCTGGGTGGAGAGAGGTGGTTATATACCCTGTCAAGAAGGGAAAGTATAATTACCATCATCTGTTTAGCTGGGACACCGTTTTTAGGGGCTGCAGCCACCGGCGCTTCTGGCAGAGCTGGCAAAGGAGCCTCTGAACGTACAGATCTCTTTGTAACTAGAAATGAGTTCACAGAGGAGAGACTGCCACAAGAAATACTGTCCAGCCTGAAAGCTAATCGCCTTTGTGACTGGTTACTGGTTTGTATTTCCAAGTATTGCATCCCTTGCCTGTGAACTAGGGAAAAATTAAAACTAACAAATAAATACAATTTTTAAATCCTATGTGTAAACAAAAAGAGGGAGGGAGGGAGGGGGGCTTTCACTGTTTGTGCTCTTTCGGTGTACTGCAAAATAAAAGGGTGCCAAGGAAAAGGTGTTGGAGGCGAAGGGATGGGTACGTGGTGGCACAGGCCAGAGGAGGAGCACGGCGGTGGGGTGTGCCTTGTCCCCAGTGCTGGTGGTGGGGAGGGAGACGTGCGTCCCAGGAGCCGCTGGTTTTGTGGGCTGTTCTATTAATTCAATTCCATATTACTCTGTTTAATTATAAATTAAACGTACTCAGACAATAACGGTTTTAGGGATGGTTTCCTGGTGCTCATAAAGCTCTGGAAGAAATGGGGGACACCAGGTTTGTGAGAGCTGTTGGGGGGTGCGCATGTGTTGCCCGGAGGACGGGTGAGGGACATGGGGGGCCAGAGCGCGGGACCCTGCAGCTCTCGTTCAGACCTAACTGCACCCTCTAAACGTGATTTTCGAAGACAATTAAGCGGTCAAACCGCCTGAGGAGTTTGCAGAAAATAATTTTGAGAGAGGGACGTGTTTAAGCGCTGATGAAGCTTTGCTCGGCCGTTGAACGTAATGTCTTACTCGGGACCGAGCTATTCCCTCAGCCCTAGTGCTCCTTCCCAATTAGCCTGTGATGTCACCTTTTCCACTCTCCTCGTACCACTCGGTGGATTTCCTGACTGTGACGTGCCACGCGCCGTGGGGCGGCCGTGACCGTGACCCGCTCCCCCCCTCGGAGCCTGCCTTGCAGCCATGGGCAGGGCATGGGCTGCGGGGGTGGTCTTCCCCCCACGGCGCAGGGGGCACCCCCGCTTTCCTCCGGGTGGGAGTTTTCCACGCACCGAGACAGCTTCGATAAAAAAAAAACAGCAACCAAAAAAAAAAAAAAGCCAAACCAAAAACAAACCCACTAATTAATTAACCTACAGATGGCTGCAGGGCGGGGTGCGGGCGGCTCGGCGGGGCAGAGCTCCCGGGTGGGGTGTTTCCTGAGGGGGCAAAGGGGTTTAATTCCGTTATTTCCTCCGCGTTACAGTTGTTCGAGTCAGGAGAAAAGTCAACCGAGGGGCCGGGTAATTCGCAAAATTCGGCAAAACTCTTCTTCCCGTCGAAAGGGTGATTAAACCCCGAAGCAAAAGTACTTCCACCCCGCTGGGGTGTTTTAAATCGCCGGGTGAACTTGTTTCCTCCTTCATAGCAAAATTGGTACCAGTTGAACCGTTGTCCCTTTCTGAGTTGCCCAGCCCAAATAGAGACACCTATAGAGATATCTGAAGTGTAAAAATAAGCAGAGGAAGCCTTTAAAATCGCGTTACACTTGTATATAAAACGAAGGTTTAGAGGAGCCTCTGAACGGAGTCGATGTATCGATAGTTTCTGAAACTAGTTTACATACATTTATATAAAATTATGTAAAAATAGGTAACTCTAGAAACAGGCTATGTTTCTAACAGTTATATACAGTCTGTCTGGGGTGCAAGCAAAACAAACAAACAAACAAAAAAACCCCCACCAAAACAACTAAAAAACCAAAAAAGCCACTCATTAAATGAGGAGCATTTCTGCAGAGAAAGGTGATTCCCTTCTCGTAGCTGGGGGGAAAAAAAGTGTATAAAATTTGGGGCCTGCAGCTCGTTCATCCACGTATATTGCAGAACTTGCACTCCGAAATGATGCTATTTATAAGAGAGCGGCTATGTGAATCACTCAGGACTGTATCTATCGGGAAGATTGATGCGACAGAAGAGGTTTAGGTGCTCTGTAAGAGCACGGGAAATCAGACAATTTCAGGCACTGGGAGAGTCACAATTTAAAAAAATACTAACCAATGGACTTTTAGCGGTAGGGTTTGCTTTGCAACGATTTTGAATTATTGGCTGTGATTGCAGCCGGATGGTGAAGTTCATCTTGCCTTTCTTACAGTGCAGCATCAAAATCTTACGATAGGAGCGTTTTCCATTCGGGTTAATTTTTTTTTTTTTTAAATGAATTTGGGGGCTGTAGGCCTAATGCAAGGGCGGGTTCTGGTGGGTGACCCTCAGGCCGGCCGTGCCTGCCTGGCTGCGGCTGCTCGCCCAAGCAGCCTCGGGGCAGATGTTCCACGAGGTACATAAATTATATATTATATTACCTTAAATTATCAAAAGAAATTCCCTATGCAAGGAAATTACACCCGGTCTGTACAGCACTGAACCGGACCTGCTCAGAGGCAGGGATGGTGGGGTTAAATATTTACAATTATTCGTGCGGTTTGTTTTATTTTAAAGAGAGGGGAAAAAAAATCAAGGTGTGTGCTTTGGAGGGAGGGAGTTGGAAATTTATTTTATGAGTACTGTTTGTTTATGAGTGTGCTGGTCTCGGAGGTGAGGTTGTTTAAACAACGCGACGCAGATTTGTTCGCTCGCTTGAACGTTGCCCAAATTCTTCTCACTTTACCCATAATTATTCTCCTTGTTATTTATGACAATAGCTCCAGAGGCTTCTTTTGCCTCGGCCGTTAGGAATCAGAACCTTGGCATGAAAATACCTTGCAATCTAAATAGGGAAGACGGACAAAAGGTGGGCGGACGAAAAGACACGTTAAGGAAAGCGGGAGGGTTGCAGTTCTGATTTTGTGGGCTCCCTTAGCCTGGGTTAGGGCTCCCCGGAGCGCAGAGCCCGGGGAGGGGGGACACACCCCGCCGGCACCCGAATACGGCCGCCGCTTTGTCGCGTTCCACTAACGCGCGGGCGAGTGGAACTCATCACACTGAGGGTGATGTCCGGATAAATGACAACTCCCTGGCGGAGCTCGGGGCCGGGGGAGTCCGTAAGGCGGTTTTCAGCTTGTTTGCCTTCCACAGAGCAAGTGGCATAATTTTAAACCGAAGAAAAGTGGAGAAAACAGAATTAAAAAAAAAAAAAAATCCATGCGGAACTGCTCCGTGCAAGTGGCAGTAAACATATGGAACAGGTTATCTGGGAAGGCCGGGGAAGTGCAGAGCATGAATTTATTCAAGAAGCACCTCGGGTTTGTCGATGGCGGCGGTGAAGGGCAGTAGGACGGTGAAGCGACACGACAGTGGGACTGAAACGACGCCAGCAGCCCGGCCTCGTGTCCTCGACAGTTCCCTAAAGGCGTCCGCGTATCCCTTCTTTCGTGAGTTAATTAAAAACACCGGCCCAGGTGTCCCGCTCCCGCGAGGCTCCCCACAGCCGGGACCTCTGCATCTCCCTCGGGTGCGAAGTCCACCCGCGAAGCTGCTCGCCGGCTT
>NW_010555128.1:0-34735 GCF_000687285.1 Phaethon lepturus | reverse complement strand
ATAAAAATATATAATAAATATAAAAAGCATATATAATATATAGAGAGCATATACGAGTTCTTGGAAAAAGACAGCTTCTTCCCAGACCTCCCACCCAGGTTGTAAGAGGAACACTTCCGGAAATATAGAGTGAATGCATGGAGGCATCTTAATTCACATACAAAGAGGAAAAATTTTCATGCTTGGAGTAAAAGAAAAGATGCCCAGATGTAATTCTTACGCAGATGAAAGGTTGCTTTAGCATATTCCCTCCTACAGAAGCCATCCCAGTGCTCCTTGTCAAAGTCAGGTTCCCCACCTGTACAAACAAGCCCTAGCTCACCTTTTAAATCCTCTTTTGAGGCCCATACAAAGCTATCCTTCACACACCCACCCTGCCCATGCTCCATGTACTCCATCCACACTTGCTTGCTCCCCTCACAGCAGCTCCCTCTCCAGCCCAAGCCCCTGCACCATTTTCACTCCCTTCTGGCAGTCTGGGTGAAGCAAGCTGCCCTCCCCATCTTTGTGCTGGCAGAACCAACCTAAAGCACTTTAAGTTCTGGAGGAAGAAGCTCTTATCAGGGTGCACTCAAACCGAAGAGGGACAGCTCAAGTCTTCAGCAGACACCCCTAAAATAGCCATTCAATTACATTAAATCTTAGTTTTTTTACATTCTTAAGGAGAACTCTTTAACAGTCCTGAGATGAACAGTCAAGGAAAAAGTTTATTTCACTTCAAAGAGAACTGAGCGAGTTCAGCATTTTCAAAGCAGGCTAAATATGTAAATACGTAATGTAATAGGCTCAAGTGGAAACAAATGTTTTGATGAGAACTGTTCTTACCGTATGAAAACTAGCTTGACCTTTGATGGGGCAGTCTTAATGATTGCAGAAGCGTTCTGATGACTTCTTCCATACAATATCTGATTGTTTATCTGTTAAAAGAAAACAAAGATTTACATGTAAGTGGAGAAGTATGCATTGTTTTAATTTATACCACCAAGACTTCCAAATTTACTGTGGGATAAAGAGATAAGACTCAAAGAAAAATGCAGTCCGCAAAATATAAATCATATAACTTGTGAGGTTCTTTCAGACAAGAATACCAACATGACACTGATAGATACACCTGTCTGTATAGTGTAGCAGAGACCAAAATACCAGCGCTGAGGCACTAAGAGTTTCTTTCAGGCAGAGCTGCAGAAAGACATCATATGATAAGCATATAGGAGGACACAGGCACTGCTCGGCTTGGCCTTGGACTGCCCAAGGCTGTTGCTCCTTCCCTCAGCCAATTACTGGAGGAGAATGAGGGCGTCTGCAAGTCAGCAGCCACACTTTAACCATTTCTCATCAGCTTTCTTATCATTCCTTTCGAACGGATAAATCCTAATCTGATTTTAAGAAATCCTCCAGAAGGAGGCGACAGAATTGCAGCCTTAGAGTGGATTTTAAAACATTACATTTTCAACATCTTAGACTCCAATTTATCAAAGAAAAAATACTGTATTAATAGCAAAACATTCCAAGTTTTATTCTAGACCAATATAAAACAGGAATCAATACAGAGATAATTTAGTCTTATTAGTAAGCCACAACTGAAAGAAATCTTTTACTCTTTTTCACAAATCCATAAAACAGATTTTTGTTCCCTGATTTTTGGAAAACAACTTGATCTGAGAAGAATCATATAGATATGACAACAGCGCAGATTTTGAGACGGACACTTCTATATCTTACCTACAGGCAACTGGCAGTTTAGGAAAACTTGCTGTTAGCATTGTGCTGACTCTTCAGTTCCGCTGAAGGAAACAGAACTGATAGCCATGCAGACAAAGGACAATTTAAGGACATGCCGCATCGCTTTTGCTGTCGTGGATCAAACACAGCAACAGGCACCAAGTACTAGTTTGGACACCTTTGCTGTGTGCAAGCAAATGCTGCAGTTTTCAGAGGGAAATAGCTTGGCTTTAATACAGTATCTGCTTCAGGACTTTTCTTTCTAAGGAACTAGAAGTCTTTTCCCAGTTTGAGGAAAATAAGACATTTATTGTCTGCCAGTGCCATGCTCAGCGAGTGGGACTTCAACAAGGACAACGGCATCTCTGATATGAATATAGTAGTTACCTCCAAGCCAACCAAAAGCATACTCAGTATCATACCACAAAAATTACCTGCAGCATAAAAATTGAATATTTAAAGCATTTCATCCATTTCACAGGCAGGGCTTGTGTTTAACACCTTGCTCCACCTCAGCCTCCCCACAATGCCCTGAGTTTCTTGGGTTTCAACTTCTGTTTGTTAATGCCTCCCACCTCAGAGGTATCTAAGAGGATGCTTGCCTTGAAATGCTCAGGCATTGCACAAACTACAATCATGAAGATCATATGCAGAACGTAAGGTAGCTATGAATACCACAATAAATTTAAAGAAAGTAAAAGCTGAGCCGAGCATGATGAGGAAAAAAAAGACTATGTCAAAGAGATTAACAAAACCCTTGAGCAGTCTCTTAGTTGTACCCTGATGATTTTCAGATTTAAAACTAAGCTGAAGCAACCACTCAGCAAGGTGGTGAAGGAAAGCATCTTCCCCTGACAGCAGAGAGGAGGACTACCAAAGCTGTCTTCCTTCAACTTTGACAATTCATACTGGAATAAGCATCAAGGTAACAAGGTTCTGTGAAAGAACAATTATTTACCTACACCTGAACACCTGTGAACATGAACATGGAAACTAATTCCAAAGTAACATTTAACATCTCTTCTTTTTCCCAAAAAAGAAGGCAAAACTTTAAAGATGAAGGAAAAGAAATTGAAATTAATAGTATCGAAGTCATGATGTTAGTTCAGGTTCACGGTTCAGCTTGTCTCATGCCTTGCTGTCTAAGCAAGCACCGGCGGCTTCCAAGCATGCAGAATAATCTGCTATTTAACTCTGTCAAAATTCTTACACCATGTATCTTGATTAGATTAAGGCATGTCTCTGGAGCTGGAGTGCTCACACATCCTTCCAAAGTGAGCAGCTAGCTTCATTTCAATACTGCAATTTTTTCCTCCCACTCTTAATTTACAACATGATATTTACATTCACATTCGATATACCAATGTTATTTAAAACAATAACGATAATGGAGCCCAGGAACACATTCGCTAGCGATTATAGAAGGACTTTTTGTTACTGAAAATGTTTGTATTGGATTTTGGTTTTGTGTTCTTTGAAGATTTTTTTCATTCAAACAAGAAATAACTGGCCAAGCCTTACAGCCTTGTGTCATACAGCCTGTTTGGTCATATTGGCAACTTCACAATATTCCCATTTTATTTTCCATGGTCAAAACAGCATGCAAGTTCATCAGTTAAATAAGGACAATGCAAGAACACGAATAAAACCCTTAACACTTGATTATTCATGAAGACTGAAGTGCAAACCACTTACCTACCAAGTTGCTTACTCTACAAAGAAAGAACCAAGAAAGGTCTACGGGAGTCTGAGCTGAGCAAACAGCATCATGCCAACATTCATAAGGGTTCAATATGGTGCTGTCTGCAACTGCCATGGTTGCAAAGATAAAGCAAGAAGCAACACTTTGTTAGTCAAAGATAAATGTAAAAATCTGGTGGCAAAAATGAATGCTCGGTTGCATTCTGGCTTCACGCTGAACTTGACATTTTCAGTGAGTTTGTTGACTTAATTTCTCTGAGTTCAAAAATAAATTATTCACTGGGAATACTGTATGCTTTACGAATTGTTTGGATTTAGTTAAATTAACATCAATTTTTCTAAACAGCAGACTTCTTAGATTAAAATTTATGGTCTTTACTCTGGCTAAATTAATCCTATTCAGTAGATGTATCAAATAGTCCAAAATTTAATTAGCTGTGAGCTGGGTCTGTAAGTTATAATTACTTAATTACACCAAAACGAAAGTATAATCAAAGTAATATATCTCCACAAGGTTTTGGACTGTCCCACATAGTTATTACAGCCAGTACTAATTTTTCTTTTTTCTTTTTTTTTTTTTTTCCAGTGTTTTTTGGAAAGTAAATTAATGTTCTGTTAGCTTCAGATACCACAGTGATGAACAATGCACAAAAGCCTACTTAAATAAAACAAAAAAGAGAACATCTAGGATTTAATAAGGAACACCATTTTAAATCTTTCAAATTAAATAAAGTAACACGTCAGATTAACCAGACAATACTCAGAGTCAAAACTTGTAAATCTGTGCTTTACTTTTTTCATTAGAGATTAGAAAAGAAAAACAAAGCTTTGACAAAGCAAAAGAAATAAACAGATCTAAATCAACCTCAACTCTTCTTTAACTGTCTCTTTACGTAACTTCTTGGAAAGACAGGAGAGAACAGAGAAAGATAAAAACATGCTACAGGTACGAAGTCAGGTCAGCACACTTAAGTTTGATCTTTAATATAACCCTACACTGCTTTATTGAAGATTTTATCACATATCCCAAATGTACTGATGCCTTCACCTACAGAAGGTTTGTTTTACAGTTTCATACACTAAAGTAACAGAAAGTACAAACTCACTGAAATCTGAACTCTTAAATTAAGCAAAAAAATGTAAAAGATTGTTTGTTTCTCAAACTTTAATTTGCAGAAGAGAAACATTATATATGGCTGTTTAAAAAAAAAAAAAGAGCACTGTTTTTACTATGTGGCAATAATGGAAACCCGTAAGATTAGTATCATTTGATTTTTATGAAAATCAAGTTAAATGATATCCCAAAGCCAGTAAAAGAACTGGCATGGCTTGCTATAATAATTATTTCTTTGTAGCAATGCATTAGGTTCCTTCTAACCACAGGAATCGTAGCATTTTGAGATACAACCAGACTCTGAAACAATGGGAAAGGTTTCAACTTTCTGATCAGTCAAATTATATAGACTGAAAGCCCATAAAATACACCAACCCCCCAAACAATAAAGCAAGAGGAAAACAATTGAAATAAAAAATAATTAATTAGAATATGCATTCTTCTTTCTCACCGAATTTCTTGCCCAGCACATGTTCAAACACGTGCATCATCTAAAGTGATCAACAGACCATCAACACCATAAAGACAGAAAATCTCCTGCCCTGTGTTGCAGTTCGGCTTTGCCGTTGGCTCAGCAGGCAGCTGACCCCTGCGGTTCCCCACCTAGAGAGTGCGGAAAGAGAGACGGGACGACAGAAAACTGCAGAAGACCTTTGTCCTCGCGAACAACCGGCTTTCAGATTACAGCTTTACCTTACTGGCAGCTTTAAAAATCACCACCCAACGCTAACCTTAATTGGTAACCCGTACATGAAGTACATGAAAAAAATATTTGTATCCTCCTATGAAAAGATCAGAAGGACACTATTCCTCAACGTTACCTTCAGTAAATGAATCTGAAAACAAGAACAGAAGCTTTGAGTATTGCGTTTAAATAGAAATTAAAAAAAAAGTCACCCCTGGGGTTCATAATTTTAAATGACTCTTGAAAACCCCAACCAGTTTTCATGCAAAAACCCCCACTATCTTTCTATGCTCAAGTTACTATCCCTCTTGAGGGTTAGTACCACTTGCCTAATACAAAGTTACTGTCTTGAAACAGGAAAAAAATAACAATCCCACAACAAATAAACTGAGAATAAAACACCAGTCCCCCACATTCTAAAACAGAAGTGGCATCATGAGTTTGGCTGGCTAGTTCATTTACTTGGGTAAAATACTGATGTATCTATTATATTACTGCAGCATAATTTATGTTTATCTAAGAATCTTAAAATAAAATAGCAATAAAAATATATGTAGCAGAAAAGCCCTCTGGCTTTGAGATATAATCAAAATGGCATTAAAAAAAAAAAAAAAAGCCTCTCAACAGTCCAGAATGGACAACAGGCAAACTCGTACCCCAACTCTTGACTATGAAGACTAGCATTCACTCTTTCAAGAAGTGCTGTGGTCTCCTAGAGCAAAAGATCTGAACAAGCAGTTTCCTTCCACCTCCTGTCCCATTTTCAGCAAGAGAAGCAGGGACAGGAAGATGGCAGAAAATCCCAGCATCAGTAATTTAGCATAACGGGGCTCTGAACAGCTTGGTTTATTAATAGAACACAGTTGATTCTCTTACGGAGAGATGATAATGATAATAATAATAATAATAGGGTGGATTATTCAGTGTGAATAAAACCTACCAAAAGGACAGACCCCCGCAGAGTTCACGAGCAGCGGGGCTTAGCAGCACAGGTACAGCACCACGTGAACGCGCTGCGGGCCATGCTGGGCACAATCAACCACAGGACTAAGCCCAAACTAATAAGACACGAAGCAGTGCAGACACCTGCACTAAAACAGCAAGAGTGCAAGGCAGGAGCACCACAGATGGCTGCTTTGCTTGGAAAAAGAATGGAAAAGCAGAATTTGTGTCATGTAAAAAATACATTCTTTTGCACAGGGTCCAAATTCTGACCCAAATAATTTTCCTCCACGTATGAAAGTAGGGTGAAAGGACCTTCTCTCTCAAAAAGCTGTTTTCTCCAGCAACATAGCCATCCAAAATACATCACACAAGGCATATTAAAAAAATTATGATTACATACAATTTTTTTATGTGACCTGCATTTCACTCAATGTATAGGCTGGACTGACTTTGAAAACAAGCCAGGCTCAAAAGATTGCTGCTGTTTGCAAAAGCTAAAAGTGAGGTGATATTTCATTAATTCAGTGACAAAAGATTTTATGAATAAGGAGCTGAGAAAGTCTGGCAGCATCCCATGTCCTTCAGTTGAATCCAGTCAAACTCCAGTTCAAAAGAAAAATGAAGAGGTAATATCTATCTATATCTATATTGTATCTGTATCTCCCTCCCATTAACCTTACCCCCATCAACAGCCACAGGGGATAATCTGCACACACTGAAGTAGCATCCACTGTTTTAATGGAGCAACACTAACCAACAAGATGCACTGGGGCACCCCGGGACAGCGCAGAAATGGTAGAGGCTTCCCAAGCTGTGAAACTCTTCTCTTGCCGATACGCTCTAGCATTCAAAACTGATGTATAATGAAAGACACAGATGCAAATATACCTAAAACATGCAGTTAGACAAGGGTTGAGGGGGGTATGCCTATTTGCTAATGAACAGATGAGAGTACTGGGGAAAATGGTCTCAAATGCTTATGAATGAAGTGGTTGCAAAGTTGAATAGCTTTTTTTCTATGGAATAACTAAATATTTGAGCAATGGGCAACAGCCAGCAGTTCAGTCTGCAGAGAAATTAAATACCTACATGCAGTGAAGCACTCCCCGAAGGAAGAGAAGTTAAGTTGCTTCATCAGTAGATTGTCCATCTGGGTCTCTGAACAAGGCAAGGAAACCACGGGAGAGACAAACGCTTCCATGACTGACGACCATGCTCACAGTCTTTGTTTTATGTCTTTAACTGGAGAAAACCAAACAACCTGGATTCTGTAATTTTCTAACTTCTGAATTTTTGAGTCTGCTGTTAGTCCTTTTTTAATGTATTTTGTTGTAAAAGAGACTGCAAGTAGAGCCAGCTGACCACCTTGACCTCTGCACTACTGGCATGGAAGTAGCATGAAATAATACTCAAGATACTCAAAAGCTGTCTGGACACAGTCCTGGGCAACTGGCTTGAGGTAGCCCTGCTTGAGCAAGGGGGTTGAACCAGATGACCTCCAGAGGTCTCTTCCAGTCCCAACCATTCTGTGATATTCCAACCTTGGTGACCCATGTATTTGTCAAATATGAGGACTCCTAATGGTTACTGAAATAATCTAGTTATTGAACATAATGGCTATTGAAAAAAGAACCTGCTAGTGTAAATGCCCATTAGTTCCATTTCCATGCTACTCACCTAACATTGAAATGCTTTTAAAAATCAAAAAACCAGAGCTGTGAATAATTGACCCCTGGTGTGAACATGAGACTTTGGTACATGACTAATGCACAACCCATTCCTTTGTAATGCAGGATGTTTTGACACTGGATACATACTCACTGGGGACCAGAATGAGATCAACACATCATATAAGTATGATATAAGTAATGGCGCTTCTGCCAACTAGTGACACACCTTTAATTTGATTGCAAAGGTGAACAAGAGAGGTAGTTACTAAAGTCTCTTTGAACTTCAATTTATTTGAATTTTGGCATTTTTGAGATGGTGAACACCACTTTTCTTTCACTGAAGAAAAAAATCATTTTACCTCCCACTTGCCAGCAAGGAGAATCAAGGTAACACCACCACTTTGGAAAATGCTACTTATAACGTGGCTCATGCATGCAAATCCCAAGCCTTGAGATATATGTGATTAGTCACATATGGTGCATCTTTCAAGTACCACTAGCAATTATTGACATTTGATCAAACAAACACTGCAAGGCACAACTCGAGAGATGTAAGAAAACTTCTGTGGATCCTTCTTTGTGGGAAAGTATTGATACAAAAGGCTCTACTACCTTTCCTCTACCAATAACTACCTGGTCTATGATATGCATGGAGAAAAACAGTACCATGAGTCCTTTCAACTGGTATACACCCAAAATTTGACAATTTTAATTTTTTTTGCCATTAGAATTTGGTACCAGGGACAGAAAGAACATAAATTTGAAGGAGAAAGTAATTTTCCTACCCTACTCCAGTATGGTATAGATCTTCATACCATTTATCACACTTAAAAAGAAAACAATAAACTTCAGATGGTGGTGCTGTTATTATAACAAAACAAACAAGTATTTCTCATACTGTGTCTATTGAAAACCCATAATTACAGAACTGTTGGACAATGACAAATGCTTAGACAATTCTGAATACTCCCAAGGTATCCCCAGGCACTCAAATTGCAATTTCTCAAGTCAAGAAATGTGAGAAAATAGGTGGTTCTCTGATGGCACAGAGAGTTGCTGAAAGATCAGAAAACCACAACCCATGGAGAGCAGTAAGTCAGCATATACCTGCTTTTCAGTGAAAGCTTCTCTCTAAAGTAAAGATCCCTAGGGATGGCTCATTTTTTTAAACCACTGAGGCAATCATGATGTGGGGAACCACTGCATGTACTGCAGCAAAGTGTCATTTTGCAACAGTCAAAACTCAGATGAAGTGTAGGAAATCAGTGTTTTCAACCTGAAGGTGAAGCAAGGAGATAGAGAAAAAGCGAAGACAAAGTACTCTACCTGCTAACAACCTCTCTTGCCTTGTGGGTGAACTTGTGCCAGACATGACTGAAGAAAATAAGTGTTTTAAGTTGTAACAGATCAAAACAGATCACAGCATGAAATTTGGTTTCAGGATGGGGGATATCCCTGTCATCTGTAAAAACACATATGGTAACTTTGAGGGGGTTTTGGTTTTTTTTAATGTAAGGTGTGAATTTCCCTGTGAAACCACATATGCACTACAAGGATAGATTTACTGTCCCCTTCCTGCCTTTCAACAGTCCCTCCCTAAGCATAGCTTGTGAACATGCTGAGAGCACAGGCTTCACTGACAAGACATTAGTTTTCACAGGCCAATGATTTTTGTTTCACTGAAAACACATTTACCTGCCAAAGGCCAAGTTCTCAGTTGGCATAAATCAGTGCAGCTCCTTGCCTCAGCCACCTAATTCCATTTGCGGGCTTTATTTAAGGTTCAAATGATGGCTTCACATATGTCTTTCCCCCTCTCCATATGAGCCCTGCTTAGTAGTTAAAGGAAATGCTTACTTCTAGAAGTTCATCGCCAATATGCATCCTTCCATCTCGTCCCGCAGGTCCATCTGGGTTGATACCAACTACAAAGATGCTCATGCGAGAGCGGTCCTTGTTGCCAGCAAGACTCAGTCCGAGCCCATTTTTGTCTTTCTCAAGCTCAATAATGTGCAACTCTCCTGGTAGATCTGCATATCTTTGCCTGATTTTTTCTAGAAAGATCAAACATAAAATGAGTTATAACATAAAATAACTTACATGCAGATGTTCAAAACCATACAAATAAACTAGAAATTGATGGCTTCTCAGCATTTACTCTTTGGTAACAGCCGTCTTTCCAGCACAGACTCTAAAATACCATTTGCTGTGCCTGTATCACTCACACAGCAAAATGCAGCATCAGCTTCAAGTACTAATCACATTAAAACAGCACTATTTTCATTGTTTCTACAACAGGCTGGTTCTAAACCAAAATTTTTTTGAAAGGAGGGAATTCCAAGGGAATTCCAGAGGCACCTCAATCTTACCTTACAGAAACTATCAATTTCAGGAAACTCTCATAAACTTAGAGCTGGTTAATTAACCACTGTGGAAAACCAAAATGCTTATGTTACAAACATACTGCAAACTCACATCTCAAGGTAGAATCTTTTACTTTTCATTCTTTCTGGTGACTCAGGAATATGCTTACCACGCTCTGCTTAACATTATGTGCTACTGTGCGGATGATTACTCAAAGCAGATGTCAGTGACGATGTATATGATCGATTACATTTTTAAATGCAGCCTCACTTGATATTAAGGTAGTTATTTGTCTTTCATCTACATTTCAACCACTTCCGTGACAGAGCACAATATACTCACAAAGTTATTTGAAGCACATTGCGTGTCTGTGGATGCTGACAGTTTAATCTGAATGTCTTTTCACCACTGGCATATAAACATCTATAACTATTGCTTGCCAGGGTCAATCACAGCAAGGGTAATTTTGGTTCTGTCTCACTGTCTGGTGCAGATTTTAAAGCCAGCTGCATAACACCACCTGCATCCAGTGCTTCAGCTGGGCCACACATTAAAAAAGTCAAAGTATTTTGCTGTGGCTGGACGTCACCTTTAGTACAGAGCCCAAGGTGAAACAAACTGCTGCATTATGCATTAAGAAGAGAAATAGGTGATATTATACGTTCAACCATATCCCTGAGTCAGCAGCAGTAGCTAGATCAATATTAGCTACTACCATTCTACCGGGGAAGTGTATTTTAATAGTATGATTTAACCACTGTAGTGAATGTTCCCATGACAACACAGAAGAGGGGAAAGAGCTGGGGAAGGTGAGAGGGGAGCAACTAAAAGTGAATAAGAACTGCTGAGAAGACAGACTATGAAGCAGAGGTGTTCCTTCCACAGCCCCTGTGCAGGCTGCCAGGGTGATGCAGCCAAACTTGGGTCCGCCCCGGCAGCTCTCCTCTCCAAGGGTCCTTCCTCAGCAATTATTCCAGCTCCAGCAGCCCCTCGTGCTTCAGCAGAGACCCCTGGGACAGGGGAGCAGTCTCCTGTCTCCAACCCTAGACGCACCCAAGAGCATTACCTACACTCAGACCAACACGGACAAGAACCAGGTCTCCCGTTGCTGTATTTGCAGGCTGGCATTTTCCTGCAGTGCTCAAAACCCCCAGTGAGCCAAAAATCCCAGGGGTGTGTATTAAGGGTGTGATGTTATCCCTGGGAAGCTGTAAAGCCCTGCAGAGGTCTGCACAAAATCAGAATATCATAAAAAATTAGAAAACTCATTTGTTACTATCAATTATATGCTAAAAATTCATATAACTGCATTAAATAGTAATCCATATAGCTGCATAGTTCTTTAATATATTTCTTAACTAATGGGGTCAAAATGTAATTACAGGTGTGATTTGCTACTTGAATTTGGAAAGTGTTTTTCTTCTGCTTAGTACGCAGGCTACCTCCTGCCAAAAAAAAGCAAGTGAGGAAAGGTCTCGAAAACGGTGCTTCTGGAAGTACAGCAGATGCGAGCACATACGCAGCCACACGTGTTTTATTCACACCGCTGAGGTTTAACGTTCATTTCCCATTAAGCGAAGTCCAGACCCAAAGAGCACTAAGACATTTTCTGCCCACCACAATTAGACAAACAACTCATTACAGTGCAGCAAGTAGCTGCAGCGTATCCCAGCTGTAAGAATATTAAGAACAGGTCATTGGCAGAAAAGGGATTTCTTGGTGACTGCACTTTTGCAGACAAAGCAAAGAATCGGTGCTCTGGAGGGATGCTGCTGCCTGATCTTTGCTCTGCCACAGCTCCTTCCACTGCTTGTTTTACATGGACAACACATCTCGCTTTCATTCGCTCGGAGCAAAGCACACATCTAAAGCATGTTTTTAGCAACTCGTAGCTGGATGCACAGAAAAGAGGTGAAGAGGCAAGGAGAACACACACACTTAAACGCCGTACAGATGAAGCTGCACATCTTCAGACACTGCTTCAAAACTCATTTCTTGCTTGTCAGTAAAACTCCTTGACATTCCCCAGAGTCTGAGGGAGAAGCAGCTCTGTGACACCGCACATGGACACATCGCTCCGGCCTCTGCCTGCACACAAGTGTCTTCCGAGACTACCAGTGCCAGGAGGTCTGTAAGCTTTGCAGTGTTTCCTCCTCCTGCAGCAGCAGCACAGAATGTGTTTTCTCACGTGAGAAAAACGTCAGTTGTTCAGAGGTACGTGTATATTCCCCTTCCATGCTGGGCTGAAGCTAAAACGAAGTTTTAGTCCTCCAAACATTAGCAGTTAGAGCAACCGACTGGGATGAGAGAGACCCCACTACAGCCTCTGCTCTGCCTGCACTGGGGCTGGCAACCTGGCGCGCCGCTGCCCAGCTCAGCACTGCAGCTGCGCCAGTAATCCCCCGCCATAGAGGAAACTTGATCGGGGCAAAAATCAGAGACCAACTCCAAGGCTCATCAAATTGCTTTATTGTTAAGAGGACTTTTTTTGTTTTTTAAAAAGTGTTTTCCCTGCTGCATGTTTTTGTTTGGAAAAAAAAAATAATCCATATTTACAACAGAAGAAAACCTCTGTGTGGACTAAGCCCTTCATTAAATGGTCACGTTCATTTATGAAGCAACTATTTGAAATGGCTAAGGTGACCGGAGTGGTAAAACAGTAGGAGACTACAGAGGAAACAGTGGAGATGCTACTTGCTGAGCGCCGCTTCCAGCCTGGCAGGAGGGCACCGTTACCGAGAGCGGCCGGAGAAGACGCAAGCGTGTGTGTACGTGTTCGTGCACGTAGGGACGAGCAGAGATACCCCCGCTTTTAAAATCCAGCCTCCCTCAGCAGGGCCTGCTGCCTCCTCCCTGAACAACAGAAGGTTCTGGCTCTCGCAAGCCCCACCTCCTGCAGTTAAACTCTTCCAAGGGCTGTCCTCACCAGCCAGCCCTGCGCCGTAAATGATAACGCGCTACTCCCAGCGGTGTCGTTGCGTTATTCATCCAATCTGCATACAAATATCCTTTGGGCATCCAGCTGACGTCCTGTAACGTTGTAATCGTATTCTCAGTTTGTCTCTTAATAAGCATCTCATAAGGTTATTTTAAACAAGTATTTACTGCTTAAACAAACGTGCATCTAAGGCATCTTCTTTTTAATGCCTTTTTCAGCTGTTTTTTCTCCCCTCCAGCTGGTATCACTTTTCAGTTCTCTGCCTAGCATTGGGGAGCCAGTTAGCATCTGCTTTTGCAAAGAATTCCATTATCTGCCTTCATTACCAGATACTTTACACAAGGCAATTGTAATTCTGTTGTTGCTGCATTACACATGGGACACTGCATTTCTTGTTTTGGCACTACATGGAGTTGTTTCCACATTCGGTGACAATATGCCTATCACAACTTCTGCAAACATATCTCACCAACGATATTTAACTAGCTAAGGTTGCATCCAGCTTCTCTTAAAAATACTATACAGATGTAGTATGAACTAAAAGCACTCGTATACGCTTTAGTGATCACTCCTGCCATAATATTTCCCAGTTATATTAGCAGACAATTACATTTCAAAGAGAAACCCTGGAAACGGCAGACAACTGCTTTCAAACAATATACTATTATGCTGCTGCATATGTTTCCCTGCTTCAGCCGCTATTCCTATTATATTAAAGAGAGAGATAAAAGAAATAAATGGGGACAATATGGTCAGGATATTAGGGTTTGCATGATCTAGTATTGCAACAAATACACAATTTATCTGCATGGAAAAAAACAACACCACTTCTCAGGAAGGCAAAAGGGTCTTTAAATTACAAAGATATATAAAGCACTTGCAAAGGGCTGAGGAGCTTGTTTCCCAAACCCGCTGAAATCTCCAGTTAAATGAGCTGAAAGGGAAGAGGTGTTTCTTTTGAAAACGGTGCCTCGGTGTGATGGAAATTAAAGTCCATCTAGAAAGGTAGAAAGAGGAAAAAAAAAAGCTGTGGATGACTCAGCTAGGTGATCGGTTTTAGTACCAAACGCTCAATATTAAAACTGTCAAGGCAAAATAGCAAGAAAAGAAAGGGGGAAAAACACCACAAAACCCAGATGACACATGATATTTGTATACAGAAGGTGATACTGAGGATTTTACATCCCTCTTGCATTACCTCAGACAACTATTAGCAACATAGGCTGGCTTGTGGAGACTTTACAATGGTCTCATTTACCAGCCTCTGTTCATTTTAATTGTTTTAGCTACCATTTTTATCACGTAGCACATAACATGGTTACAGTCTTGGCCTTTTCTGAGATTACTCTGCTCAGACAGCAGTGCTGCAGCATCACAACCACTGTTTTTCATTTAGTAGTGATAGATATCAGAATGCAGCCAGCATCCACTACACGCAGCCAACCTTGCATATCAAACAACTAATTCCCTTCTTGATTTCACTATAAAAAAAAAAAGTAGGAAGTCCCTTGAAAGCTAACCCTAGAGCTGTGAGGGCAGCACGTCTAATTTACTGATTACAATTTACAAGAACCTAAATAAGCATATTGAAGGGACCATAATTGAACAAATGGGGTTTAGAATTCTCCCACTACTAATAATATAATAAGCTTATTGTTTTAATCTTCCCACTAGCCCTCAATTCAGCTCCAAGGAGGCAGACAGTTCTTGAAACCTTATCTCAAAAGCGATGCACTCGTCTGGTTTCATAAGCTTTAAACTGATAAATAGAAAGAAGAGAATTTCTGTAATGCTTTCTTGAATTCCATAAATTCATTCCTATTCTTCTCTCAGTGATCAGCATGCATGAGTAAAATAGGGCAGTTGTATTCAAAACGGGCAAATCTAAATGGAAGAGCCAGAGATCATGCTATGACCAGTCCCGCTCCCTTGGGTGCCGAAAGGAAAGGACAGAGCTTGCTGGCGCCCACGTCTTCGTAAATGCTGTTATCTCCAAACCTGTGGGCAGGGAGCATCCCCGCAGTGGGACAGGACAGCTATGGCTTCCCCATCTGATCCAGAAACTCAGCATCTCCTACAATCTCCCTTTGACAGTCACACCATACCTTTCGTAACGTTTTGCTTCATGTACACCATTTGGAAGTCATTTACCAAAACTGAAGCAATGATATTTAGAGAAAAATAAAACCCAGCATTTCTATTATTCTTTGGCACACTTCAATAAATACTCCCACCCCAAGCCCAAGTCTGTCATGTACAAGGAAGAAGGAGAAAAAACCAAACCAAAAGCTCCCTGGCTGTAACTCTCCCCCTTCCTCCTCAAAATACTGTGAACCAAAATGTTCTAACTTTACTTTTAAGAACATGAGAGAGAGCGCATGCACACTGACAAAGCCTTCTCTAGATGAACAGCTAAAGTGGGAGTTTTCATACTCTCGTAAATACAACTCACCCAAGCTCAAGTGAAAAAACAAGTGTGCACTAAACTCTCCCAAGACAATATTCTTACCCTAACTTGAAGACTCCCTCTTTTCTTCTTATGTGAAGGATTCAGTCTATTATTTGGGGTCTCTGAGTTTCTTCTCTTCTAACTGCTCCCTTCAGCTCAGGCTCCCATTCTGTTTTGCTCCTCTCATGCCATGCAAACGCTTGCAGTAGCTTCTCAGCTCACACAAGAAAACTTTCCTTCTCCTCCAACATTTTCCTTAAATCCCACTTGTCCCTCACATCACTCTTTCTACAGAGGAAGGTAAAAATTTCTGCTAGTGATTTTTAACTAATCCTGGAAGAAGGGTATAATGAGAGTCTCCACAATCCACTTCAAGTACCATTTCATTTTGTTCCTGTGAGCAGGAACAGTTTAGAAACAGTTATCATTAATTTTTAGTTCCTACAACCAAGGAAATGTCATACCCAAAGACAACAGCAGAGAGAAAAGCAACACTTAGCCCCGGTTGAAAAACAGGGTAACTGCAGCCTGCAGCATGATGGAGCATCTGCAATGCCTGCACCATCTCATGTCAACATTTTGAACAAATGGAGTTCTTGCCAACAATTTTTTCCTTATTTCAGGCCCAAAGCTTCATTCTAAAGCTGCCGTTTTGTTACACAACATTTAAGTTCTCTGAGGAAGAGATATTGTATGTTTTTCTTTTTTAATTGGATGACAAGGATATGATTAGTCTATTCATACCGGTGTTTATCTGAGATCCTTAACACTTTTAAAAGGAAATTTAGTGAAAGTGTGGTAAGCAGAGCATCCTGATGCTAACAATTGCTGATTATAAGGGAATCTGCCCTCCCCTGCACACAATCCTTCCACTCATTTGCCTTTCAAATAACGCATTAACCCTCATCAAAGCACTTGGGTTTCCTCAGAAGCCACCTCCTCTGGGTGCCGAGCTCTCGCAATCAGTCACTCCGGTGGAGCACTGACGCTGAGCTCAGCGTGCCTCCGCACCAGCTGACGATCCTGCAGTCTTGCAGGCTTTGGAGGAAAGCACTGGCAAAAGCTGCCCATGTGTTTCTTGACTGCTGCCCTGGGACTGGTAAACCAGTTGTTTCCTCCAGATAGGAGAGGCACCAAATGGGTTAGGCTGTTGGAGCATCGTACTGCCACTAGTTGATTAAATACAGCCAACGAGCAACAAAGACATTTTTCTTTTGATAAAATACTCTATGAGGATACAAATAGTTATGTGCAAAAATATATCACCTCATGGTTGATGTCTGGGCCCACAAAAGGCCTAACTGAAGGCATTTTGAACTAATTACATCATTAAAATGTGGGGTAGCCTCAAACGACAGCTGCTGTAGACCCTATTTTTAAGCCATTAAAAAGATGATTGAGAAAAACCCCATTAAAAATACTCTATTGTATAATATTGCAGTATATTATATTGTACCATGCCGTTTAAGCCATCTAAGGCCAAAATACAGCAATCTTCAGAGCTTCCCAGCCCACTCGGTGGCGATGGCAGCGAGCGGCCCGGAGACAAGGCTGTTACCAGAGCCGCCGGGCTCACGCATGCTGTGCCTCCCGCAAGGAAAGCGGCCTTGCCCCGGCTCTGCTGAGGCTTGCCTAACAGTTCTCTGGGAAGCTAGGATATGGTAACATCCGCAAAGTCTCGAGGAAATTTGAAACGGCTCTAAACGCACGTTGCTTGCCCTTCTGGCCTGCTGCACGGCGGCCATCGCCTGCCATCAACGTGCCCACCAAGCGCCAGCGACCTGTAAGGACGCACGACGTGCGCACACAGAATCAGATTCCCAGACGCTGTGACAAACAGTGCTTTAATGACCCATTTTACAACACGATACTGGAGAACAAAAAATAAAAACATCTCACAACTGGGATGGAAATTTCTTCTCTGAAGTGCTCTTTCTGGTAGGAGCAGGTTTTCTGGTTCGCTCCTGATCACTTTGCTCTGCTAGGATCTGTAATCCATTCCCTGCATTCGCATTTTAAAGCTGCTCGTTCATTTGATGGAAGAGCAAGGGTGTCTGAGGCCGAACAAAGAATATTGGCGAACTCTAATCCGTTGCTTTTCTGCTTGGTCTCAACATGAGCAAATGAATATTGTGAACATTTAAATTCTTCCTCCCTTGACAGTAACACTGTAAGTTGATCTGATCAGTGTTTCATCTTTAAATAATGATGTTCCCACGAAGCGACTGGCACAGTCATTATCTTGGAATCTTTCTGCACCGAGTCTAATTAAGGAGAGCGGCATCAGACCATTGTCAAAAACGGAAAGTTTGTTACCCAACAAAGGCTTTTATGGGCCCGAGCGCCAACTTTCCCAGCAATAAGTAATTGTGAAAGGCAGCACAGAGGACACCTCTCAGAAGTCAAGATGATGCGACATTTCTTACACAGTGACTCGTTCTTAATTTAGAGAACCCGTGGTGAGAGCCTGAATGTCCTCCATCTAGAGCAGGACAGAATGAGAAAATGGGGTGACTTCTGGACTTAATAATAAAGAATTGTTTGACCAGCAAACGTAACCTGTACCGATGAGCCCAAAGATCTAAAGAAAACTGCTAAAGGAGTTCTCCGCAGTGGAATTGCCACCGTTTGTGAGAAGTAGACAAAAAACGTAAAGCTTCAAAACCCCCCCAAACAGTTGCACTAACAAGCCATAAGAAGAAAAAAAGACTAAAAGACCTGGGTGTGAAACAGCAGGTGAAGAGGAGGAAATGATACTCTGCAGCTGGGATAAGAGATGGTGGAGAGGAGATTGCAGGAATAATGTCCCAACCTAACGCGATCGCTTGTTTTGCCATAGCAGCACAACCTTGCAACGGAACAAAACCACGTAAAATCAGTGTGACTTGACAAGGACTAAATTAAGTTTTTGGATCACAACCTCCGCCACAGTAGTTTAAGTTTGTTTGTACAGCAATTTTTAAATATGCTGTGACAGCGATTAGAAAAGATTAAAGTTGGATGAGTCATCTGGGACTGTAAAGACGAGGAAACTACCCACAGAGCTATGTTGGAAAATACAGTGCAAGTCTTAACAGCGAGAACAACCAGGGAAGATAGATCATCATCAGCTACTTTAGTTGTGATTTAATTCAATGGTGACCTTACTGATAAATTTTAATCCTGTTTAATATTTTTAGGTTTCAGTTATTTTGCTCAAGATTGATTGTAGCTAATTAATCCCTACAAAAATACATTTATTTGTGACAAAATATTGCATTTATATTGTATGTTCCTTCTTTAGGCCAACTATAGGGATAAAATACTATATAAGTATTTAAGGAAATATAAAATTTCCTGTATATCTGTTGAAATGCTCAAGATCTATCTCATACGTCAGATATTGTGAACATAATTTCTTCTATACTACATATTTTTCCTAACAATATATATTGTTTGTATTTAGACAGAAATTAGAATGCAATTAAAATATAAGCAATAGCTTTGTAATAAAAATATTGCATAAAAGTATGCCAATTGTGATTAATGTAAGAAAAATGTTATTATTGAAATGTTTTAATTTAAAAGTGGGATATTAAACAAAAGCATTGTTATTCTCACAGTAGACAATGCAGGTTCTATGGTGATCAAAAACATTTTTAAACGGTCTAATTTCCACTTTGTCATAGATTTCCTTTTGTTTGTCTTTGGGCCTTCACGAACACCTAGTTAACGATAAATGCTGTGCAGTGACCTCAGAGGAGGTTCTGCTGTCACATCATGACCACAAACACTTCCATAATTTTCCAACTGACAACTCTCAACTTCACACTCCTAGTTTTTACTCAAAGACCAGAAAAGAAAAATATCCTTTTTCAGCTCCTAATAAGTTGTTCAAGTTTGATAAGCTATTTTCATTCCCACTGAATTAGTTGAATAAGCTGTAGCGAGAATAGGTCTTTGTTTCAGGCAGCTCAAGAAAAAGTCAAAAGCTGGCTTTTTACTCCAGTCAGTTCTGGATCCAGATTTCTCTCAATTCTCTAGGTGCACACATAGTTTTACTGAATAGTTTTTTCACTTAAATTATGCTAATAGGTTAGAGTATGCTCAGATCTTTATGTAGATTGCCATTTAAAACTTACAATGCATGTTAAAAGCAGAAAACGTTTGATTTAAATTAAGTGCAAATTCAATTTAAATAAAAAAGCAGCTTAATATTAGAAGAGATGCATTATCCAGCTTCCAGAGGACATAAGGTGAGAGAGCATAGTCCACTTATAGAACAGACCTGACCAGACTCACAACACTGTTTAGATTTGTTTTTTTGTTTTGGTTTTTTTTTTTTTAATTTTAGGCAGCTATACAGAATCACTATTTTGCTAGGTTCATACCTGGTTGACCTTTCATCACACTGATTACAGCTCCTCAAACACTTGCAAACTATCTGATGACTTTTAGGATCCTCTGTGGTTTTGCACAGGACACTGAAACCATGCTCTCTAATTCCCCAGTGCTGCTGAGAGGTCTGCCAGCTACTTGAAGACCATCCCTGCACCGTGTTTGGTGTGCTGCATATCCACCTCGTCACCACACACTTCTGGATATGAAGCCAAGAAACAAAATATCAGATAAGAAGAACAGGGTCAGCCCACCCCATACCTCCCCATATCACACAATGCTCCTACAGAGCCCAGAAGTTTCAAAAGAGTAAGTCTGGGTTTGTTCTAGATCCTGTTTTTTTGAGCTACCAAATTGCACTTGAGTGATTTTCAAGCTTTTTACAACCTCAAGCAATGCTTAGAGTCTTTGTTTGTTGAAGTATAAACCTAAGTTTCCCAATCTCATGGCTCGCCTTCGATTGCTGAGGTGAAATGAAATACAAAAATGAAAAATGACTGCAACACAATACCACAGTCACTGGTAATGCTGCAGACTACCAATTTCTGTGCCTTAGAACAAAACATACCTATAATTTCACTTTAAAATTTTTCTACTATATCTTTCCATATCTTCAGCTATGACGTGTATATTTCATTTATGACGTCTAATGTATTAATCACAGTATTACATGTAAAGCAGATACACAAGCTAACGGTATAGCCACCACTGGGCAACTGTTAGCTTCAAGTCCAAAAGAGACCTGCAAGCCAGAAGACAGAGACCTACTCCCACATCTCCGAACGAGGTGTCTGATACACAGCTTGGCTCTCCCATGATTAAGAGAGTAGTACCGGCAACCTCTGGTAACATTAACCCACAGGATGCCTTTCCCAAACCACTCAGCCAAGAGCAAGTGCCAGTGCGTCGCTGCACTCCCACGTTTAACACAGCCCCACGTCCCCCTCCCGCTCCAGGAGGGGCAAACTGCAGCTCCCCTTTACGTGCTTTGGTTTCTCATCAGCCTGGTCCAGCAGGCAGTGTTGTGCAGAGCAGCATTTGCACAGCCCACACCTTCGCATCACTTGCTTTGCACTCAGCCTGTGCACTTCACTGCTGAGCTGGTGCCTTAGCTCAAGCTGTATCCCGAAGAGAAGACCTCTCCCTGCCTTATGGAGGAGAGGATGAAAGAAAGGGACCCACAGCACAGCACTCTAATTTCAGATCATGGGTTTAGCCCAGCTCTCATGCTCCTCAGACTCCTCTGTGAGCCTGTGCAGGTCACCAACCCATCAGAAAACCGTTCCTCTTTAACGATGGAGCAGTTTTCTGCTGAGTGGGTTGAACAGGCTGAGGAAGGGAAGAGCAACAAGCACCGAAGTACCATAAACCACTGGGGAAGGTGGGAGCGCAGACAGGCAAACAGTGCTCCTGCTTTCGGCTTGCAGTTAGATGGTTTCATACTGTGGAGCTTCAGCCAAGAAATAGCAGAACATTAGAGGACGACAACAAAGTAAACACTTCTCGTCTAGTTGAACAACTAAAATGCAAACTTCCAGGCTGAAAACATACCATTTCATTAATGTTATTATTCCAAAAGAGAAAGACATCAGCCAAATAAAGAATTAGCTCAAATGTCTCCTCTTAAAATGAGAAAGCAAGGGTTTATTACTTGGAATAATTTTTAATTGTCCTATGCGGTATAAACAGAAAATAAGTATGTATGCTGCGCCAATACGAACATAGATTTTTCTACCACTGAAAGCATCAGTCAGACAGCAACTCTTGCATTTACACAGCCAACTGCCATTTTCCTTTTCCATCAGGTGAGGCAGGGGGATCTGGGCAGATGAATGGGTAACAATTCCTCCCCACACAAAAATCCCTATTTACTATCCCTGTGAAATCATAAAACAGTTGTAGACTATCCCTAAATAAGCCATACATCTTACTTAATCAGCTGTCTTGAGAGTCTATTCCAGAAGTTAACCAGGTTTATGCTGCACTTATGACATCATAAAACTTGACAGATTTGATTAAATATGACACATTATTTTGTATCAGAAATTCTATTCTGATTGTTTTTAATCTCTCCAAAGGACAGAGTCTGGCAGACCTGTCTTCTCTTCCACAAAGAGTAAAATATAAGGATTAGGGTCAGCCACCTTTACTTATACCATATTTCAAATAAGAGGTGATAAGCAAGGCATTCATTTCTCTGCAGAAGAAAAATAAAATCACAAAGAAGTGAACAGAGTATTTTAACACTTTTTTTTTTAGCATCAAAATATGGTATTAGGTAACAAATAGCTTCTCTTTAAGGTATTTAATGAAATAAAGATATTAATGCAATAAGCTTTAGGCATTTTTTAAATGAAGACAATTATCATCAGGATATTGATGATGTATGTGAACAGAGACTTGTAATATGTCAAGCACACTCTCTTCTCCTCTGGCAAAAGAAATGCATCTCCAAGGATTTATCCAAAAGGAAGAGTTAAACGGATAAACTTCACTATATTAAATAGACTTACTTTTTCCACTCCGACTGGAGGAGGAAATCAGCTAAGAGAAAGTTAAAAAACAAATGCTTGAGGGAAAAGTTAAGAGTGGGGTATGGTAGTATTTACTGTAATTCTTTTGTGTTGATATTCAATGATTTTTTTTCTCTTATGGAATTCAGTCTTCAAAAAGGGATGCTTCAGATGCATCCATGACTTGCTTCTCAGGAATAAACACTGTCTTTTGGGTAAGCTGGAACTCCATGGATCCTGCTTTTTATTTTTTTTTATTTTTAAATGGAAATGGCCAAGTAACCCCTAGAAACTGTGGCATGGTGCTCCAGAAGGCTCAAGATGCTTTGTGTATCTTACAACAGATGGCTAACCAAGACATCCAACAGACAGTAATCAAGCCAGAAGAGACGCCAGGTCTTCCGAACTGCAGTCCGGGAGTTATGCTCCACTGTTTGTTAATTGTATTTTAATCTCTTAATATAAATTACGCTTAATTCTAATATGGTAAATAATTTTATTTTGTTTTCCTATAGGAACAAAGCTTATACAGTCATACCCTGTGCAATCCAAGCTCCTGCCCCAAAACCTTTGAACCTGCTGGGCAATTTGAAGCAAATCTGATGGTGGACTATGGGTCTCAAAGGTGCTATAAAAGGTTCATGAAAATAAGCAGCCGTGCAGAGGAGAGAAACCTGATAAACACCCTGACTGTGGGAAAGGCTTCAGTGTGAGATCACACTTTATTAAAGCGTCAAAGAATTCACATGAGAGAAAGCCCTTAGAAATGCTCCAGCCACAGGAAAAGCTTAAATCGGAGCTCACACCTTCCTTGACACCCAAGTCAGTCAAATGGGAGACACAAATCTGTAGGAATCCAACTTCATTAGTGGCAGTACTCACAGAAGTACTCGTTAAACTCTTCACAACTCTGCACTCAAGTCCTGGCTGGAGGCAATGCAGAGAGCACCCAACCAGGACCTCTGCCTTCTCCTCAAAAAGTCTCTTCCACATCTCTCCGAACAGAGTACTGAAATCAGCCGAAAAGGAAAAGGGGAAACTCTGCCAACACAAGGCTATCAAGGGACGGGGAGGACGGACCGGACCAGATGTACCAACTGGCTGCTACGCAGAGGCGTCCAGGGACGCCGAAAGGGTTAGCCCATTGGTTTGCTCCGACGCCAAGAGCCATCCGCTCACGCTGCCAGCAGCTGCCACGGGTCCCGCTCGCTCTGCCCTTCCAAGCCGGCACTCTCCCTGATGCGTGTCACCGTGCAAGTCCTACTCATTTACAACGCCACAATATGCCTGCTGCACACACAAAAGAATGATGACATCACTCTGTCCCCGAAAGGCTTCGCTGAACTCCCCATTCCTCACAAAATCCCTTTTAACCTCTTTCTCGGCCCTCTGTCATAAACTGCCCGTGATCATCCTTGCATACAGCTCTACTTACTCTCTCGTCCATCACATCCCAGTCTCATCTCATTTTTTCCCCTTCCATTCTTCTCCCAGCCCTTCCGTGATACCTCACTATGTGTCAGGCTGTTCACTTAATGGATTTCTTCCCTTGAAAAACAGTATTTCAAAACCCACATCTTCTATTCTTGTAACAACTCAATCCTGAAATGACCTCTTGCTGTAAAATTACTGCATTGTCTATTTAAATACATTAATGATACACAACAAAATGATACTGTGTTAACCCTCAAATAATAACCCTCACATCGCTAAAGAGCGTAACAAGTTACAAAATGGAGGAAAGTACAGCCAAACCTCATGAGGTTTAGAACAGATTTTTTTGCCAAACACTTGAAAGAAATATAGTTTCTGGTTCAGAACACAGTTTGCATTAAGGTTTACAATTCAGCACAGAAAAATGTCCAGATTTGAAGGTGGAAGTCTCAGGTGAGCCTGGTGCGTGGAGCAGGAGGGACCAGAACCAAGAGAATCTCGTCCCTCCTCCTTGCATGGGCATCGCGCTGATCTGCTGCGGCTGAGTGGTCCCGATGAATGCATTACAGAACGGTCATGGCTCTACCAGACCAAACTATTTCAGGACCATTACACACTATAGTAGTATAGGATACATTTTGCTGTTGTTTTAAGGTACAGCAAATGCTCCAGAGCACCTGGAGGGATGGAGACTTGGTAGCATAATACCTTTAAGAAACGTTTGGATGGTGCAATCCCTCCCTGCTCTCACAAACACAGCATAAAAGAGCCATAACTAGCTCCACATGCATGTGCACACGCAAACAAATGCCTCGTACCTCTAAACTCTCTGGCGTTTCCCTCCAAATTCTTCCCAATTTAGGTATGTGGCTCAACTCTAAGTAACAGCACATTACAAATATAAGAACTTATGTTTAATATCTTGTGATACTACCACACACCAAGGTAATGGTGACTTCCCACCTCACTTCACAGAGGACCTGGTTGAGTACACTACATAAGTTTAACATTCACAGGTTAAAAAATACTACTTAAGCTTAAAGATCTGAAACAGCAGACAAAACACATAGGTATTTATATGTACGTGATAACTAATGCACTTGGGTTTTCAGTTAAGGGATACAAAAAACCTCTGAAACTACCTAAAGCATTTTTTAAAAGTCCAAAACAACTGTTAAAAGCATTTGGCATCTACAGAACAATCACAAAACAATATGATGAAGTCAAGGTTTACTCCTCCTGGCTTTGGACAACGTACATCATCCACCTGTAGCTCTGTCCTCTGGCAGTAATACACTCATCACCTGAACAGGAATTCCCAAATTCAGCTCACTCAGCTACTGCTGTTGGGAGGGCAATGGCTCCTGGCTCTGTGCTGGACTGTCTGCACACAAAGACATGCAGAAGAGTAGGGTCCTCCTCCATACTGCAGCCTTGTCCCTCCCCCAGACCAAGACCCCAAACAGCCCCCATACCTGTCCTATCCTCCTGTTGCACGTTCTAATTCACAAACCCCAGTACTCCATTCTGCTCCCCTTCTCCCTTACCTTCTCAAAACAACAACAGAAAATGATGCCAACATCAACTGTGCTCCTGGATCTTGAATTACAGCTGTGGACCATGACAGCGGCTGGTTCCCACAGCACCGGCGGTGGGCAGGGCAAGGGCAGAGCTGGGAGCGCACAGCACCAAGATGCCACCCGTCAGCGGTATCCGGCGTGCCATCTGCCTGCTGGAAACACTTCCCCATCCACAGAGGTAATCCGGATTAACGGGTGTCTCGATGGTGGTGCTCATCCCTCGCCTCCGGGGAGCACACGGAGGGCCCGTGCAGAACGGGTGCAATGGCTACGGACCCTGCCCAGAGCTCTCTGCAGAGGGCTGCCAGCACAGCCCAGGGCCCTCGGCTTTGGAGGGCTACGCTCCTCTGACCTCCACTCCATCTCTGCCTCGCACACGTGCGCACACACGTGCACGTTTTGCACAGCAGCAGAAATTTGCTGTTTCCTTGATGATTCCAAAAGCTCAATGCTTTAACACTTCCTCTAATAACTTTTTTGGGAAGAAGAGACGGAGAAGCACAAGCCATGATCTCTAAGCGCTGATGAGGTGAACAGACATGCCCACCACTACACTAATAATAAAAGGCTCATTATTACTTCTGGGGTAGCAGAAAGAACTACCTGCACTTTAGCCGCTTGCCACAACATCTCTTCTAATTTCAATATGGCAAAAATATTTTGAATTTGCTGATAAAAGAGAGATGTTTATCTGATGCAGATTGCATTCTTCTATACACAGACACATATCTATATTTACATGCATACGTGTTTATAGATGTCCTTCCTAATGTCATTACCTTGCAAGTGGTTTTTGATGTGCATGTGGTCACTACAAGGCATAAAGCAAATTTTTAGTCATCCGTCATAGTGCGCTATAGCTAGCATACCTACAGATAAACGTTCTGGATTGCTCTTTAAATGCCAGCTATCCTGATAAAGAGCAATAACATACCTGCTCAAAGCAGAAGGTAAACTGATGACTAGCCCCTAAGCCACTACACTGAATAAGGGAGAATCAAGTGTTAAGATTGGGGAGCAAAAGATAACTTCAACTTTCTCAAACACTTAAAGAAGTTATTCTGGACAGCTGTCTCAATTATTGTAGTACTGTGGAAAACTAGGTAACATCTGTAAAGAATAAAATTATTGTCATTTAACACTTTTACTTTCCCTTCTGTTAGAGGCTTACTTCCACTACATACTTGTTTAAAAATACTGTGTAAACCAAGCAGACCATTTTGGAACAGAGCTATTATGCAAATAATCTATTCTATATTCTAACTAAAAGCAATGCTGTGCTAGTCTGGACAAGACACGATGCACAGCAGAGTTTCTTTTAAATTTTTTTTTTCGTGTGTGCGCAGTGGAGCAACATCATTTACAATGGTAATGATGAAAGATACCTTCCTATCTAAAAATCAGAGATTAAAGACTATAAACATGCCTTTTATGGGCTAATGTTTGCCTTTCATTTATTTATTTAAATATTTACATCCTTTTAACATCTTTTTAGTTGCAAGTCATTGCAGTGATACTAAGTGTTCTTCAGTGACAGCAATATAAAGATCTACTTGTATTATTCTGTCTCAGCAAGTTTGTACAGTGATACCTGTGTATGCAGATTTATACCACAGAAATTATCTTCAATCTGTAAGTTGTATGAAATTACTTATCTGTAACACCTGAGTAAGATCAAAGATCCCAAACAACGTAAGCCACCTGCACCATGCCTTAGACAATGTAATAACCTTAAAACATCAAATCAGTATATTTCATGCCTAGCATTTCAATGCTATTCTCTCGATACCTGGCTTGTGTTGGAAGAAAAGATCATACCTAAGAACAACTGCAATCTAAGGCAATATTTAAAGATTAGATTATCCTTCATTGCAAATAGCTCATTTGTTTACTACCACATTGCTTTATTCTTGTTTTGCCTCCTTATACCATGAAAATGCTGAATATTCAGTTTAGATTCCCCAGCAGCTTTTTATTTTAGTCTAAAAACATTTACCTAACACATTCTTAACAAGCAAAGTGAAGAAAATTCAGCCATCTGTCTCTACATTACAATAACAGTTATGGAAGCGTAGATTATTCTATATAGCAAGAAATTTAATGCTAGGAATTCTTATACTTTAAGCACTGTGTGCTTATGGCAGTTTTGTATATAAGAACGTTGAACACCAATGTACACAGAAACAATGATTTATAAACAAACACCAGGCAAAAATATTTTAAAGATATTAAATGCATTCAATATCCCAATCATGCTATATGTCCATGCTTCAAACTAAGAAAAAAATAATTATCTGTGCTATTATTTTCTTATCTCCAGTACTTCACTAGCTCTAAATTATCTCTAAAAATACTTAAAATGACTTGCTGGAAACAAACACAACATAGAGAGAGATCTGAATCCTTACCTGGGAAACCCCCTTGTACCATTGCTGTAGCAGCATGTACTTCAAGATATCTGCATTCCTGACAAGCGTTCAATGCTGTAAGCAGCTCAAATCCTCATCATACACAGACTCAGTGCTTGTCTTTCTTCTGACGACCTTGGGCCTATTTTTCTGAGATTTTTCTCTCCTTAAGGGCAAACCGTCTGTCTGTTTCTATTATGAGATGCCATCAATTATATTAATTTCAAGCTAGCCACAAGCTAACAGTTACATCTGCCAGCAGATGAAGGCTGCCTATGAAAGTATGCAGGGAGAAGCAGATCTCTGGTTTCCCACATCTGACCCACTGATGCTCTACGGCGGCTGTGTGCGCACCGGCTTACTCTGCCAGCATTCGAATGACATCTCTATCCCCCAACACGAGTCACCTCAAACGTTTGTTTATATCGCCGTTAGCTGCAGGTACTATCGTGCTTAATGATCCACTGCATGGCAAAGTAGCAGTTAACAGACATTATTTATCTAAGCATCCTTTATATGCAAGCTACAGGGGCTAAAAATGAATTTCTCTTAGTCAAATGGCTTCATTAATTTTCCAATGCTGCAAATCCTGCAGTTTCCCAACACTGATATGTGTTCATGGCATAGGGTCTGGTTGTTTTGGGTTTTTTTTGGTGTTTTGTTTTTGGTTTTTTTTTTTTTTTAATGTCAGAAAACAAAACCAATCTGTCATTATAAGCATAAGTTAAAAAAAAAATAAAATCAAACTTCATCATAACTTGTATTTTGCTGAAACTCTAATCAAACAATATTAGTTTCGCTGCAATGAGTGCTGAACTGAAACATTAAAAAGACTCAAAATGCTTCATTTAGTAATTAAAAAAAAGCAAAGCAAATCACTCTCTAGATCTATACACATACTTAGTTATTTTGGGGAGTACTTACTAATTCTTTCTTCCAAATGCTACATTTGAAACAACTCAAAATGCTCAGTTATTTTGTCAATACTATTAATTTGTTCATTTTTAAAGTTCATTGTCCTTTCTTGAGAATATGTATCACAGCACACACAAAGCCATCTGTTCAGTGCATTATGTACAAGCACACAGTAAAAAAATACAAGAAGTCCCAGCTGCAATTTTACTATTAATTCATCAAAAATGTAATTTCCTTTTGCAATACTTCATCAGATGATGAGAACTGTGCATGCGATTCACAAATAGAGTAAAAAAACCCAGCCCAATAACAAAAACCCAAACTAACCCACAACCTCAAACGACAATAACACCAACATCATAATCTATCCTCATGTGGCACAACAGCTTGTGAGTCTGCCCAGCATGTACAGCCCTCCTGGATCTGATATTAGGGCTGGTTACAAAACTGACATATTTTAGCTAATTATGGGTCAGAACAAGAATGGGAAAAGAAGATTAGCAGTACAGAAACATATTAAATAGAGATTAACACAGAGCTGAAAAAATGAAAGTCACTGCTCTATTCATCTAATCCTGACTCTTGCATGATCTTTGTAAATCCACAGCACTAAATACACTTGTTGCTACTTTTAAGAAAATGAAATATTGCAATTACTATTTTTTCAGTATTTTATTTTCGTAAAGGTTGAAGCATTTTTCCAAGCTACATCTTACTCTTTGAACATCATCTCTATTTGCTGTTGATTGCAGTGACATCTATTGGAGAGGCAGTGTTTGGCTTCACAAGCTGCCTCACCTGAAGATCAATGGTTTTGGCTGTGTGTCCCCCCTCAAAATTAAAATAACATCAAGAATTGCTTTTCCTTTGTTTTAGCACAGCTTTGCATAAAACAGACTCTAAACAGTCAGATCCTCAGAATTTTATTGATTTATCAGTGGTTTTGTTTTCATTTAGTCATTGTTAATAATTCTGGCATTCTTCCAAAGTGCCAAAGATCATTTTCCCACCTTCGCCCACAGCAGTACATAGACACTTCCTGAGGTCGTATTTTTGCACACCCCATATACTTGACCATACACCTTCTACAAAGTCTCAGTTAAACTCTATTCCTTTTTTCATCTTTTGTTTTTAATGAAAGCCACCATCCTCTCACACAAGTACGGCTATCATCGGCACTATGGAAGCCGCTATCCACCCTGGGCGTGATGAGGGCACTCTGCTTGCACGCCCAAGCGCTTTTTATCCCCAACCCAACTTACACAACAGGCAGCGTGGGTTTGTCTGAACCAACCTACACATGGGAGCACACACAGACTCTCCCCTCCTACGCAGCCACAAATTTATCACAACGGGAAATGCAGAGTCAAAATACTAGAGAAGTTTTAAAATCTCTTGCTTTGGTAGAAAAACCACCATTCCTCAAAAAGCATTTTAGGAAGATAAATCATTAAGCTTTCTTACAACTTCATTGATTTCTACATTATCTAGAGACAAAATAAAAGGAAGGGGACATTATTATCCCCTTTATTAGATACAGTTAAATACCCTTGCAGACAGGAAGTCTGAGCACAGCAGTATCTAGTCCATTATCTTAGCCATCTTTCACAAATTTTTTATTATCCATCTTTATTATTTTAAACTTATTTGAAACCAACCAGATCATTCTCAGTCAACTAACCAGACAAAAGATTTTACTAAAAAATATAATATCAGTTGAAATTAAGGATTGCACGTTCTTTCAACAGTTGTCTTTTTAGTTTTCTTATAATGGTTTTTAAGGTCTCTCCTATCTAACTTATGATTGCTTCAACTCAATCACAAAAGTATATCTAAATTGTACAGTTATGAATGCCCCAAGGAAAACCTTACAAAACATTCCATTACCAACTACTCTGCCCATCCATTTCCTCTGCTTCTTTTTACTACTAACCCCTCATTATAGCAATAAGCCACAACAGGGTGCACATTAGTCTATTAGCAGATTCTTAGTGCACACCTACAACCATCCGCCACTCAAGGAAAACACACCAATGCCTATTGACACAGGCTGTAGCACAGCTGCTTGCAAGTACAAATAGCTCCTTTGTATGCTCTCCCCTCCTTTTACTTGTTTTGATTAAAAAACAAAATCTCATTCAAAACCTGATGTTTTTAAGGTTTTCTCTTAATGGAGAGTGACCTCCTCCAAAATAACCTCTGCCACGGACAAGCGTTTCTAGTGTGGGGAGAAAAAACTCCAAACCCATGTTGTAACATTTTCAGGTTTCTAAGATGAAGCATTTTGAAGGCTCCTTTTGCAGCAGGATACCCATGCTGCAAGTTCTACAAAAGTATTTTAAAGTCTAAACTGAAAACCTTAAAACAGCAAAGTCAAAGCACAGAGAAACAAAAAACACATCACACAGGGTTAGAGTTGAATACTGATAAAGATTTGACAGTATCACTAGAAGGAGAAATAAAACAAGAGGAAACACTATGTTCAACTTGCCTTCAAAGTCTAGCAAAAAACTATCTAAGAACTTAGAAAACAATATTGGAAGTAATGGTGGTTCAAATGAAACTGAAATATGAAGGAGAAGCAGGTCTGAAACTAAGGGTCTTGAGTGCAAGAAGATATGTTTGAAAAAAAAAATAAGCCCAAAACTTCTTTAAACTTCTTAAACCACAAAAACGTGGAGGATGTCTGGAGTTTCTCTAAACCAAGAGTTACCTAGTAGTTCTATTCCCAATAATGATCCACCCTATTTGGATCAAAAACAACCTTTGAAAATAAAAGGGAGAACATCTACAAGAAATGACTGTTTGTTCCAACAACTCAGCAATGAAAGCTACAGTTTCAGTGTTGGAAAAGCAGAAATAAAAGGGAGCCTTGCCAAAAGGCAAGTGGAGTTAGATCCCACAGGGGAAATTAAATCAATACCAAACGGTTATTCAGCCACTTTAAGGGGAAAACAGACAAAACACAGAGACTATGAGGCAGTATGGATGGAACAAAAAGGAAAGAAAAAATTTTCTAAGTATGGCAAGAAGACTAACAATGCTTTGCTTTCATTTTCCATATGGGGAATGATGAAGGACATGGAGACAAAAGAAGTGATGAGCAAGGAAAAAAAATGTCAAGGGGTACAAGTGAAGTATTTCTGGAGTATGAACGAAATTGATGAGCAGGTTCGTGACACTGCAGCTGTATTAATAAGAATGCTAAGAAACAAAATAAAATTCATCAGGAGCACAATCAGAAGACAGATTTAACAGCTGACCCACCTCAGAATGCCCGCTAAGGCCTTCCACACTATTGGCAGAGATTGAGAACTACAGGAAGTAAATGAAAGAAGAGGCTATGACATGAATTTATCTGAGCTGACACCACTTCGTGCTTTCAAGATACTTTATCTTTTAAATAATGTAGACAATAAATCTATTTCACCTGTTCACTGAAGCTCAGAAAATTATTAAAGGTTACAAAACCAGTAGAATTAGTAGAATAAGTGTGTAAGGAATAGACCAATATGAACATGCAAATAGACAATGTTAAAAAGGCAAGTACTGGCCTGGGCTGAGATTTCTGGGAAAGGTGCTCAGGAATCAGGACAGAAGTTATGAACATCAAGTAGTTCACAAAAACAATACTGTACTGGAATTCACAGAGAAAACTTTGTTCTTCAAGTGATCACAGAAAGACACTCTGTAAAAGCCCATTCCACAACTGCCAAGATTGTTAATATCATTAAGTACAGTTAGATCTCTCTAACATGTTTTTTACTTCAAGGGTAGAGGTACAAACTTAGTTTAAGCTTCCTTAGCCTGTTTTTTATTTTAAAGAAACAGAATGAAGTGGGGAAGAATAAAATGGAAAATGCGTATCTTTGTTTTCCAAGATTCATTGGAAGGATGGCTATTGCAAAACATTCAACTTCAGTAAAAAGGGTAGAGAGAAGGAGGTTCATCTGAATAGATCGGCTTGCTGCTGACAAATCTGGTAGGACTGATGAATTGAATATCAAAAGAAGTTTTATCTTTTCAGCTATTGGACTCAGCTGGCAATATCATTAGGGATGGCAGAATAGCTAAAGAATGACCAAGCCCATCAATAAGAAATGATTTCTGTGCAAAGTATTAACTTAGGTCCAGCAAGCACTCAGATTGAGGCATATCCTAATTAGGTAACTCAGGTGTTGAGCTACTTATCAAATATATTCTTCAACAGGGAATTACAACTTTAATAACAAGCTGAAATCAGTTTGCTACAATTGGAGCTTTACAGAGTTGGTTTGAAAGCTCAAGATACATGTTTAATTCAACATCCACAGAGTCTGCAGTCAAATGCTCCTCCTCACCACCACTCCCCACAAAGATGCTGAAAAACTTCTTGAGGTAACTATGTCACATACTTCAAACAGATGAGATGACAAACTCGGTAACGGGGAGTTCTGGAAAAATCTCAGCTGGTTCAAGAACTCACAGCTTTCCCTTAAAGCAACAGAGGCAGAGCTGAACACCCTGCTTCTGTGGCCTTTTCGTCTCCACCAAAGCAGCCCTAAAAGTGACAAACCCGCCAAACTCATTAATTATCTCGGCAATGGCATGCCATTGAAGCCAAGGAAATCAACAAGAGCAGCTGGAAGAGCTTTCCCACCAGCAGGCCCTGAGTTAGGAGCTTCCACTCTGAATGGGAGCCATGGTCACTTCAAGGTCAAAAGCTACAAAGGCATCTCTCTGCTTTGGCTTACCCTTAACTAGGGCAAACAAAAACCCCTCCAATACAAAAGATGATGAGGAAAAAAAAAAATCACTGTAGCAAAAAATCCAAACCAAACCTCAACAAAAACCCCACATGTATGCTGATTTAGTACAAGATAGTATAAAGAGAAGAGAGATAAAAGGTGACTAATTTTAGAAAATAATTTAGGACTCCTACCTGCAATTTCAGTATTCCAACGAAGTAATTAGGAAGATAAGCTACGGATAATAATATTCTGTTTATCCAAAGCTGCAATTAACAAAGCAGTATGCTGGAATCTAAGTCACGCTGCTGGCAGCTCTCAAGTTGTACTGCATCCTACTCTTTAGGTCCCTACTCTTTCCACAGACAGCATATTGTCATAATTCATTGCAAAACCCAGAACTGGACCATTGCAGAACCTTTCCCGTAAAAAGTGCTTCAAAAAAAGGGGAATCCTTTTTTTACTAGAGTACTGAAATAATAGATCAGCAGATTTTTCTTTTTCAAGGAAAATATTTTGCATGAACAGCATTTTCTGAAATCAACTGCAAGCTTTTCTGGACAAGGACTATGCACTGGTGGTTCCCAACCTATGGCTGCTCAACTACCACTGCAATGGCAACAGTAAAGCACATCATCTGCCTTTCACTGCTGACATCGCTTCCAAAGCAAGTCCTCTAGACATTGCTTAGACATTTTTAGACTTAAAACAAACAGAGCCCTTCCTTCAGAAGATGAAGAGCCATAGGAGCCTGCCTGGGAAGAGGAGACTATCTAAGATACAAATCAGGTAGCCCTTGGTAAGAACAAGTTTGAGGATTAGACGCTATTGACACACTGAGCACTACTGCCCACAATACAAGCAATAAATGGCAGTGTATTGGGTTTGTGTGGCAAGGTTTTGGTAGTGGGGGGGCTACAGGGGTGGCTTCTCTGAGAAGCTGCCCCTGTGTCCGACAGAGCCAGTGCCAGCCAGTTCCAAGATGGACACACTGACCGGGGCCCAGCCAGTTCCAAGATGGACACACTGCTGGCCAAGGCCGAGCCCATCAGCGATGGTGGCAGCGCCTCTGGGGGAACAGAAGGGGAAAAAAAATTGCTGGGCAACAGCAGCCAGAGAGAGGAGTGAGGGTATGTGAGAGGAAATGGCCTCAAGTCGTGCCGGGGAGATTTAGACTGGATATTAGGAAAAGT